>NW_020450723.1:667467-732314 GCF_003343035.1 Apteryx rowi | reverse complement strand
TTCTACTTGAGCATATCTTTTAAGTAAGCCATTGGCCCTTTCCACCATCCCGTTTGCTTGGGGATAGTAGGGGGTGTGGAATGTCCAACTAATCCCTTCTTGTGTCGCCCAGTCCTGTACTATGCGGGCTGTAAAGTGAGTCCCATTATCGCTTTGTATTTCCTTTGGTACCGGTAATACACTGAACCATTCTTGTAATACCTTATGGCCTCTGCTTATTTCTAAGGCAACTGCTTTGTATTGCCACCCCATGGCTATCCTATGTGAAGAGGCATCGGTGAACCATACCCCATTTAGGTCAGACYTTTCAGTGAGYGGTTCRGCTACTGCARTGGGAGATCTTGGGTAGCTTGGTACTGTTTCTGGTACAAGGCTAGTTAGGGGTAATTGGTATTTGGTTATCTTTACTGGTCCYTCCTCTATTTCCAGGCTATCTTGGACTCCTGATAGATACGCATACCATTTACGAACTGTTTGTCTCTGGGCTATACCTTCAGGGGGTGGTGTTTGTATACCTGGGGCAGCCGAGTGAAGCTATATTGAATGCCTTCCCAGGTGAAAGCAAATTTGTCTTTATCTTCTTTTATTAGCAGGACCATGAAGAACATATCTTTTACATCTAGTGTGGCCATCCAGGGGTGGGCTGCAGTCCTAAGCTGACTCACAAGTTCCGCTATATTGAGTACTGCAGCCATGAGGGGAGCGGGAGCGGTATTAGCATTCAATCGGCGATAATCTACTGTTAATCGCCATTCTCCATTTGGTTTTTTGACAGGCCACACCGGAGAGTTATAGGGGGAGTGGGTGCATTCTATAATCCCTTGCTTTTCTAGGTCTCTAATGACTTTGCTTATCCTGGATCGTGCAGCAGATGCTAAAGGGTATTGTTTAACATTAGTTATCTTACTAGGCGGCAGCGCGGGGGAGGTTTGCAAAAGCTTGATGTTAGCTGTTCCAAAGCTCCACCGGGTACCATTTGGGAGTATCCAGTTTCTTCCTCGTAAAACATCAAACCCTAAAATGTTGTCATTTCCCTTTGGGTTTATTACTACCTCAAATTTGGTAAGACGTTTGTCTCCCRGGAGCCAGGCACAAAGTTTTGCCAAAGGACAAGATTCAGCAATTCCTGTAACTCCCTTTATAAAAATTGATYGTCTAGATGGTTTGATATTTAACCTATTGGCTGTCTGTTTGTCCAAAACACTTATCTGTGCACCAGTATCAATTAAAAAAGAAACTTTGTGTTTTCTAGGTCCTACTGGAATCACAATCCGGGGWTCTAAACTTTCAGGCCGCTGCGCTATTGATAGTACTCAGGTCGGTGGGCCTGATTTTCGACCAGCGCTACCTAGTTTTTTAGATCATGCAACTCTTCTCGTAACTCCGAGAAAGGGTTACTAGGCTTAGATTCTTGTTTGCTGTCTTGTGAGCCGGGTGGGGCGGATGGCAGAGTCACCCTTTTCGCTTGTTCCAATTTGCTCACTATCTGTTCTATGTCTTCTGTTTTCTGGTTATGTAGCATGGATCGTGGAACACCTAATGCCAGGGCATGTCGCCACAATCTATTTCATTTCTCCCTGTCTTCTTGTTTAGTTCCCATTTCCTTATTGTGCCGCCTGGGGGGGGAACGTCCTCTCCTCGGGGCATATGAGGCAGTAGCCTGTCTAATGCGCTTTTCCCGTGGTTTGGTATCCATCCCCATCTCTTGCGCAGTTCGATGCACTTCTAACAAGGTATCYGCCCATGTYGGTATTGGCATGGGGGGGGCATTGAGGTTATTATGATTGTGTGCCTCTGCAGCTACAATGCGATCTYGTATTGCTTGTAGCTTCAGCTTTAACACTGTAGGCAATCCCCGTATTAAAGGCGTTARGCTGTTTGGGCTTACTGGGGCTTGCATGGGGACATCATAGGCTCCCCTTTCATATATCTGCTGTACGCAAGCCGCCTTTTGTATGGCTTCTGTAAGCTCACTATGGGTATTTATACCTATTCTCAAAGGTTCTCCTCTGTTCCTCGGGTCYTGTCCCCCTGCCCAGTAGGCTACTCGGGAGGTGAGGGAGCGATTCCCAACTCTACCCGTCAGGAAAACTCCTGGTCCCCAATATCCTGRTGCCTCCTCTTCACTTAGTATTATGCGATCACCTCCTGTTAAGGATACCCGCCACAAATACTCAGTTTCTGTTTCTGTAGGTTGCCTGCAGTATTTCTCTTGCAGTTTTCCCATCTCGTCTCCTGAGTAAGGGGTAGTTCTAACTGTGGTTCTAGCATTACCCCCATGGGGTCCTGTTGCGGTTTCGGTTTTTACAACTGGCCGCACATCCAGAGGTGAGGGTTCTGGAGGGTACAAATCACCATCGTCCTCTGAACTACAGCTGTTTCCCCATATATCTCCGTCCCAATCGTCCGGGTCCTCCACCAACATTTTTCTAATCTGAGCTGCTGTGGGGGGCTTCCTTGCTGTTGAAAGGACGAGTTCTAACTTGTTTTGTAATTTCTGATTTCGCTCTTTCTCTAATTTCAATTTTCTTTCAAGATCTACACACTCCTGCACCTTTTCTTGTAACTGTTCCTTAGTTTTTTGATGGGTCCGATTGGCTTGTTGGGCCGCCAGTAAACAGGCCCCTAAGATGGCACATATACSACCTTTTCCTTTCCCATCTCTTTGGTTACCTCTGACTTCCTCTATCCTACACACGACAGAGGCTTCATTTTCCCAATTATCATTTGCCCAGTCAATCCCAGGGCTTGAGGGTCCACTTCCGTGCCTTCTCAATAACTCACGCAGCGACATAGTTCAAAAATATTTCTATCCGGTTACCCCAGCTTATGTATCCACTAAGTCTGTATCCTATCCTATCCTTATCCTATCCTGCCGACTACGCCAAAAACTGTCACGCTGTCATGCTATGAAGGTTCGATAGCAACGACTGAGACAGTAATATAATAATAATAAAAAAGATGTTTATTTCCTCACACAAGTTCKTGGATTAGTAACATCCATTAAAATAATGCGATTACTAATTTAGGAAGGATAACACAAAACCATCAGTTACTGATTTAGAAAGGATAACCTGAAACCGTCGATTACTGCGCTATTAATTGGAAGGACTGCTTATCCCTACTTGAAAGCTTTCTTGTTCACTCTCCTAGTGAGAGGGCTCTCAACCTCGAGGAGTTACCTTAACCCAGCGTCCCAGGAAAAGGGGAGGGGGGGAATACTCACGGTCCAGCCGGAGAGGATGGTCAGGTCACGTTCCCGTCCCTGCTCAAACTCTCCTAGCTCCCAAGTCTCTTTTTATACGGCTGGGGCTCTGGGCAAACRCTGCTTTTGCTGACTTTTAGCAAGTTTCGCAATCACAGGACTGTCTGTTTGTCTGCTTGGGAGGACCCTGCTAGCGAGGCAAGACCACAACACCTCCGTACTGCTTCTCCCCTCCCCGGGGGTCCGTGCAGATTCCAGGTGGCAGACCTCTTCAGTCTTGTTAATGCTGCCATTCCGCAGCCTTGCGCATATCAGTCCTTGCGCATATCGGTTGGTAGACGACTTTAGTCCTGTTAAGTCCTCTGTTCAGCAGCTTTGYSCMSGTCAGCTCTTGTGCTCTCAGTTCTTCTGCATATCAATTGACGAACTTCAGTCCTGTTAACTCTTCACTCGCCCGTCAGTGGGAGACTGTAAAGAATGGAGTCAAAACTTTGAGACAGCTCAATATATTTCTACTATTTGAATGTTCAAATAGTCTGTTAAATAGCATCGCTGTTTTGTTTCAAAAGAATCTAGGCCTTAAAGTTTCACTAATCTAGTTTCTTGCTATAGAACATATAAAAAGCACAATATTCAATTGCTCATTACTTTTTGCAAACTCCCTGTAGCCACCTTTTATTGTTTAGAATAAAGGTAAGTAGTGCTTTCAATTCGTGGTTCTGACCTGCATTTCTAGTATTTTCTTCAGTTTTTTTATTAGCTTCAGTGGATGTGTAACAATGCAGATATACCATGAGAGTAAGTGGGCAGGCAGTCTCCAGTTATCATTGTCTACTGAAGCGTATGCGCTTTTGGTTGTGTGACTCTCCTGTGTGGTGAGCCTTTGTACACCCACTTCCCAGTGAACTCAAAACTAAGGCTTTCTAGTACCAAAATATATTTGTAATAAAGTTGCTCTTTATTTATATTTAAAATATATATATATTTATATTTATTTATATAAAAATGTATTAACACTTTAAAGGGAGCTTTGAATATTCTACCTTTCTACATACATTGCAAATGCAAAGCCATGAAATACTCTGTGACAAATGGATTAAATAAATTATATCCTGAGACATTTCATTGAAGTGCTGTAAATAGTTTAACAGGCATAGGGGGCTCTTCCCAAGCACTCAGATGATACTGTCACTTAGATCTAGAAACTAGGCTCTGTGTATAGCAGAGACAGATGGGGTCCTCTCTGAGACAATTCAGAGCATCTTCCTCTGCCTTGTGTTGACTCTAGAATGCTCATCCCCCACACAACCCTGTCAGATGATTTCTGTTATATGATGTTTACAATTGAAATATGTTGGTAACTCCTAAGAGAAGCAATAGCTATTGTTTATACTGCCCTTTTAGCTTGACAATAGTTTGATATAGTGTGCTGTCAGCAAATGTTTTAAAATAGAGAGGAAAAATGGAGGAGGAAGTATAATCACCTGGGACTGATTAAAGACAGTATGTGACCTGCAACTTTACTTGTAGATACTAATAAACTGAGCCTCGGCTTAAAGATAAAATGTCTTCCTTAGTTTTCTGGAATGGTGCCACTGTAACACCATGCATCTGAGATGAATGCTGTTTATCATATTACTGGTCGTGAAATATTATACTGTAATGTAAAAGCAAACAATAGGCAGTCTGCATATTTTTGCTGGGCTAGTATAATCAAACTAATAGTCATGGATATATAAATATATTTCCATATAAATTTCATTGTAGCCTTAGGAAACATAGTATAAATCTAAGTTACACAGGTGAGCCAGTTAAAATTTTAGGTATGGTTATCATAAAATGAAATAGTTTCCATTTGTGATAATGGAGAATGGCATAAAAACATAACTACAAGCATAATAAACAGTTCAGATGGAAGTGTGTGGTGACAAGTCTTCACCTAATAACTGAAAACAAGTTGTCTAAAGTTAGGAAGATAGTAAATGCATACAGTGTTAATAACCTGTGACATAAAATTCAAAATTAAGGTTCACTGCATATATAGAAGAAAGTAATCTGAAAATAAAAAGTTGATTGAAACTGAATATTTTTTCCTGACAGTTTTGTAGATAGGCAGTGATTGATCTCCTAATGGATCAGCTGTCAAGTCATGCCTCAGATCTGTGTATGAGCCAAGATCCATTATTTTTTAAAAATAAACACGTAAAGTTGTTAGCTGTGATGATTTTCTTAAGAGTAGCGTTACTTTCTCATGCTCTACATGTGCACCTGGCTGCACCCTAAATTCTCCCTGACAAGGCTTATGGGCATGTATCAGAAGTTACTTTTGGCACTGCTGTTTTATAATTTCAATCTGAAATTTTCTTGTGTTTTTTTTTTTCTTTTTGTTTGCTTGTTTTTAAATTGTGGAGTGGACAGTCACATACAGCAAAGTAGGACTATCCATTTTATACTTCTAACCTTAAATTTAGAAAAATCCCTGGTGAAAAATAATAGTAATGAGTTTCCTTTAGTAAATAGGTCTAGGGAAGCTAGAGCACAGCTTCCAGGCTGTTTTCGGTCTTTTGTGTCATTTAGGTTCATTCAATTTGTGTTGCATTATGAAGGAAAACTTGTATGCGTTTTTTTGTTTTGTTTTTTCTGTCACTTTTTGAAGAACTATTCACCACCAGCCTACCTTTAAAGTACAAGTTATATGCTAAGCTTGATTCCAACTCTGGTAGCCCTTACTGCCCAGCATGTTTTAAGCTAATGAGAAATCCATGTACAGAGAGCTTGCAAAGTTGAAGTCTTTTGTTTTCAACCTTTTCTAAATGTACCTATAATGAAATTTTCCCAGACAATGATGTGTTGATCTGTTGTCAATACTTCTAAAATAGAGCAGTTTCAGCATTAAAAATACTCAGCTTCTGATAAGATGCATTCAGTTAATTAGTTTATTAGTAAAAGGCAAAAACATCACTTGCACAACAAAGAACAGGTATAGCTTTGGAAAGCAAAGTCTTAGTAACTTAAGTTACCGATCTTTTCCAAATGAATACTTAAAGGGAACCATATTCATATCCTATCTGATGTCATGAAACCGCTTCTTTGCATTTCCTGTACTGACCCAACTCCTTACTTCTGATAACAGTACATAACTGTAATGAACAAGATTTACTGATTATGTCTTTATACAAATTGCCTGAATATCAATTAAGTCAATTCCTTCATTGCCTCACTAATGCATGATGCTGCAATTTCAAGGTCAGCTTAAAAATTAATATGCTCTGGGGCAGCAGCTCAGAGAAAAATATTTTGTTTGAATAACAATATTCCAGAAATAAGAAGTACTGACTAAACACATACTTGATATAAATGAATAAGCTATTGTATTTTGTGTTTGTATACCACAGTACTATTGAAACACCAGCTGCAGATTTGCTGGAAACTGTAGTCATCCCACTGTAATTGCTCAGTGCAAAATGTCTATCCTGCTGTACTGTGATGTTACTCGTTTCAGGTAGGTAGTTGGTTCTGTAAATGGAAAATCTCTTATTGCGATTGTCTATATGCATTTTTAAGAAAACCTTACAGTTAGCTGTCTTGGGTCAGCATACTGAATTACCTTGAAATTCGAATACTTAAACTATCTGTTCTAATTCGGAAAGGAAATATTTTTCCCAGTTAAGTATATCAGTTTTCAATCTATTTACATTACTGGTACTTTTTTCAAAAATACTTTATTTTCAATATATGCACAAGCTTTGTGCTCCACCTACTGGCTGATTATCATTGATTATTTAATAAAAGCTCTTTAAATTATTTATCAGTGTTGTTGATACAGAATGAAAAGCAGTCTAGTGCCAGAAATGGAAGAAAAACTTTCACATTTATTAAGTAGAAAGGGTAAATTGATAAGAATGTAGTGTTGTTTTCTGCCTTAGAATGAAACTGCGAAAAGTAGTCGTCATTGTAACCATGTAGACCTGTAATACAACATTGCCGTTGCTAGTAACAGGCCCCAGGCTTTGTGCGGAGTTTGCAGGGCCTCAGGACTTAGGCTTCTCAGGCTTGCTATGTCTGAACTTTTCTTGACCTGCCTGCAGCTTTGTTTTGCTTGGTTTAGCTGTGACAGCAATTTCTCTAATTGACCAGGTGTCTGTGGCTAATTTATTTTGCTTTTGTTTATTTTGTGTGGTACAACCACGGTTTTATACAGATAGCACTAACAAGCAGTTACTCCATGTAGAATGAGATATTTATGAGTGTAACGCAATGATGTACTGTAGAGAAACACAGGCCTGGTACGATAGCAGAGGCCTTGAGGAGTGGAGACACAGGATGCAGCATAGAGAAGTGCAGGCATGGGATGATAAGAGATGGGGCACAGGCAGGCACTGGGGACCCCACACCTATAAATAACTCATCAATGGTCAGTTAAAGAAATGCAGACCTGGAACTGGACAAAATTGGTTTTAGGGACAGCAAAGAGAACAAAGAAATAGTATCTAATATACATAAAAGATACCATATATAGTAAATTCTAATGTAATGTGGAGCTGCAGACCAATGAAGAAAGAGCAAAGGTGTAAAAGTGTGTTAGCAAACATATAAAAGTGACTCCAAGTGGGTCCTAGAGTGAGGAAGAAACCATCAACATGAACATCATACTCCTCCAAAAAAAGTACTGCAGATGCTGACACCTTGCTATAACACCCTACTAACAGAATGAAACTACTAGCCCAAGGACCCAGAGGAGCAGAGGTAGAAACTAAATGTGTATTTAACAATTTAAACTATATTATTTCTAATATTGAGTTTTTTTCTGTATAGAAGTATTCTAATTGTGTTATTTTTTTCTTTTTCTGTAACAAATCTGGATTTATAATGACTAGACTCTTAAGGTTTCAATTATTCTAACAATAAATTCTAGTATATATATATGTGTCTGTCTATGTATGTATGCATATATATATACATATATAAAATGTACGCTTCCTTTTTTTCCCCATAAAGAAGATTTTGAGCATAACAAATCAGTGGAAAATGTGGGCAGTCCTTCTGTGAACCCTTACAGCATTTTGGGGGACAGCCTTCTGTGAGTCCTTATGGCATTTTAGGAGGCAGTCCTTTTGTATTCAGCATAAGGTAGAGAAGACCTTGAAAGCAGTTAATGAGTGTTCCCATGGCCCTGGCAAATATCTCACTTAAAGTAAATAATTGATTTATGGACAACCTAAGCAGACCTTTTTAAGGATGCAAGGTGTATTTACTCTTTGCCCATAAGAAAGATTTTGAGTGTAACACCACCTTATGCCCTTTTCTTCATCTTGCTGTAATCATTAAGTATAAAAAAAACCCACCTTTCTATATCAAATTTAAAATTACTGTGCACTGTTTTGCAAACACTATGATGATAGATAATTTTATCCTAATGGATAATATTAACTCAGTATCAAAAAGTTCATTTCTTGGCATTCCATATGCACTGTATATGTTCTTTTTTTATTTGTATCCGAGGTAGTAATAAGCATTTAGTCCACCTGAGAGTGTAGTATCCATCACTTCACCATGGAGATAATTTAATAAAATTAACCAGGAAATAGTTTCACCATCTGGTTAATCTACTGTTTTTAACATAAGAATACCTTCCACATAATGTATACATATGTGAAACTGCTAAATCTTCATATTTCTGCTAAAGTTTCATATTCCAAATTTACTATAAACATTTTGGCAGCCATTGCAAAATTGCTGCTCTGCTGGATTGTTTATAGTAGACAGAAAAACTAGGTTAAAAAAACACCAGTCAGGAAGTACTTCTGCTAACTCTCCATCTTTAAGTCATATACTTTGCCAATATTATATCTGTGATCTGAACCCTAGCTAGTGGTTTAAGGAGAGTGGATGAACTAACATTTGTTTTAACTGTTTTTCTGTAAGGTGCCATTGTACATTTGTAAAATTACTTATTTTACATAATGTTCTGAGTGTTGCAATTTACATTCTGTGAGGTCAAGAAGTTAATGATGCAGGCTTCATTGAATGTCTTTAATGCATTTCCTTACATTTAAAATAAGGTGCTTTTTCTCCGTCTTGTCTTAATCCAAACCAAACAATGATCATGATGAGTTGTGGTGAGAAAGACCTCTTGCATCAGCATTTGGACTTGCCCATTTCCAGCTATATGGAACAAGAGTCTTTTTATATTTCAGTTATTAGGAATGTGGAAAAGTGTATGCTTTATTCCACACAAATTGTTTCAAAAAATAAACAGTGAAAGGCTCCATCGGAATTTACTCTTTCCTTTTTGGTGTTATTCTCTGGAATTACTCCAGGTGCAAAGTTGTAGAATTTCCCACATGTCTGAATTTAACAACTGTAGTTTAAATAAAGTCCTTCTTGAGTTGCTTCTTAAAAAGAGTCAAGGGATGGAGAAGAATGATTTTAAAATACTTTCCAGGATGAGCAAATCTGTGTTCTCTATTGTTATTTTCCTATACTTTCAGTCGGGATGAAGATGTTAAATATTGCAGATTTCTGTAGCAGATTTTACCTTGAGTGAAATATTGGAATACTAAAAGTTGATAATGAACTTTAGCTCTATTTCTGAAACTTCAGTAGTGTACTAACAGTTAATGTTCTTGTGAAATTTTAACTGAATTGTAAGAAGACATTTCATGTGAATATATTTTCCTGCAAATTCTTTCTATGTTTAAATAACTGTTTGTCTGTCTTCATTGTGCCTCAAGACAAACCAGTCCTATTCGCTGACAGCCTGAAATTTGCAAATGAAATGTGCAGTATTTGGATCATGTTATGTGAATTAGACTGTATTGCTATGATACATAATCAAAATAATGAAGTAACATATTGTCCATTTTTTCCTTTAACTTTTTCCTATAGTATATTGTTGGATGTAATTTCAGTATACCATTTTATATGGCATAAATTATAAATGATTTAAAACAATTATTTGTTTGAAAATAATCTGTATTGCTTAGTAATGATTAATAAGTATTTATACGTTACAGCAAAACACAATTTTTAGCACATTTGTTTGATAAAAGACAAAAACAAGATCTTGCAGCATTGCTGAAATATTAGGTAAGCTTTTTGGCAATTCAGAACAAGGTCCTAATTTAGGCTCCTCCAGACAGTGAATCAGACTACCTGTCTTTTTACTTGGACTATGTAGGGGCAAGGCTTGCAATTTAGGCACCTCGAGATAGCTGGTGTGACTATTTCTCCTCTTTTTCCTCCCTCATGGCTGCTGCTACTTCAGAAGGGTTGGAGCAAAGGTGCTGAAGCAGAACCAGGACCAGAAAGCAGAAGTGCTTATTTCCAGTTTTGTGTTCCTATGGAAGTTAATGGTGCTTCTTCACAAGTCAGTAGAACTTAGTTTGTGCAACGTATATTGGGTAGGACCTCTAGGGAGTAACTGTTTTTTAAACTTTCATCTGCATTTGCTGATTTTCTTATTCAAGTTGAAATKAAAGTTTCCCTTTTCCAGTAGATGAAGGGATATATTAAAACTTCCAATGAAGCTATGCATACTGTAGTACAGTTTAGTGTGGTTTATTTTGTTATTTACTGTCTCAAACAAGCAGAAGGTACCTATCATTCTCGTACAGATTCTAGTAATAATTTATTGCATTTTAGATAGCTAAATTCTGATTAGAACAAACACATCTGCTGTTAATTATTGGGGGCTGTCTAAGCTTTTGTACTTTTAGCATCTCTAGAAATAACTGTACATTTGGCCTGGAAGTTTGTTTTATTTTTGTGCTTTAAGTCGGACTTTTTGTTAGGTTTGTTCTTTGCTTGAAACTTTATTACCTTCTGTCCTAGCCTTCATTCAAAGCTGTAGAATTTTATAATCCTTCATTTCTAGAAGATGAGTTATCTTGAATTGTAGTAACTAACCTGGCGTTTTGAAAGTACAAATTTATTAAGTAACATTTGCAATAAATAATTGTTAAAATAAAATGTAAAGTACAGCCTGAATACATTATAGGATATTGTCTCAGCAGCTATTTTCCAAGGCAGTTGTTATGAATAGTGGTTATTGGGAGACTTGGACCTTTGTGAAGGGGGAAATTATTGTTCCAAGTAGAAGCAGTAATTGCTTATGTTGTTCACTGACTTCTCAACTTCCGACCTTGGAGAACATTGGTCCGGAATGCTGTATACATTAGCAGAAGCAGTGTATTGTTTTGCAGTTTTTGTCTCTCTTCTTGCTTTTATCTTTCCATATGCTGCTCC
The DNA here is from genome assembly GCF_003343035.1 of Apteryx rowi. Lineage (NCBI taxonomy): Eukaryota > Metazoa > Chordata > Aves > Apterygiformes > Apterygidae > Apteryx > Apteryx rowi. The sequence goes on along the minus strand of NW_020450723.1, from coordinate 720,862 downwards.
ACTGTCTTTCTAGAGTTTAACATTGACTGTATGGGAGGTGTAAAGAATTCATTCTGTAGCTATATGGAGGTACACATGCTAGTGGCAGTCAAGGGGAGAGAAGAAGATAGTATTATAACACAACTCCAGTTTTCCCTTACAGTATAGAAAGAAGTTTTATGGTGAACTTCTAATCTGGTACAGTCCTCACTGTACCAGAAATGCAGGTAGGTAGTCTTTGTAATGTAAGACTTGAACAGCTGCATAAAATCTGTTTGTAGTGAATTTTCACTTTTTTTTAATCTTTTTAATATATATTGCCTCCTCTTCATTGTCTATTGATCAAACACAACCATTTGTCCATAAAATTGGGAATTAGTTTCACTATACGTTCTGATAACCATGCATATATGAATTTTCAAAATAGTGAAAGTTTTTTATTTCTGTGTCTGTTACACTTTGGCTGAAGCTGATATACCCATGAAAGTGTGTATTTGGGATTTATTGTTGGCTCTTTTCCTGTCTTTTACTATTGTACAGTTAAGGCCTTTAGACTTCCAAAAATAAAAGGTACCTATTTCAAATTAATTTTTGTTTGTTTGTTTTTACAGATGATCAGGCAGCATTTTGAAAGGGCAGTAGGGAGGGTAATAGCTGAATATTTCAGTGTGAACTTTTTCCCTGAAAAGATAAGAATAAATAAAATAGCTAGAGTTGTGGAGTAGCGCTGTTAAGTAGCAGCTATGCTCCATTAAGCAACAAGCTCTATGAAGCAACTACAAGTTGTTAAAGATATGGAAAAGTATCTTGCTGAGATGAGGAAAAACTAAGAACCTCCAGCTAAAAATTATACCTTCTTTACCACTAATCTTGGCTTGGAGTGGGATCCTGCTTAGTGTACTAGTGCCCAGTCAGATAACATTTCTAACATACAGAGAACTTTAAACACAGGAAGCTTCCAGTTGCTGTGATCCTTGCACAGCAGACTTTTTAGAAGTTCAACTTGAAGAGTTACATATTTAAGTATTACTTTACTCACATAGGCACTGTGCCAATAGTTTTACTGGTGGAGGGTATATTTCACTCAAGAATGTAGTTTAATTTTGTCAGAAAACGTTAATGCTTTTGTCAGCTGGAATAAAAATTCCACATAGCTTCACCAAGGTTGTGCCTACAGAAGGAAAGTTTTGGTGATGATGGTTGTTTTAGATTAGAACCTGACTTGCTTTCTAGCCAGCAGGAGGACACATTTTCAACATATGCTGCTATTAATAACTGATTTTGTCAGTCATGAAAGGTAGCTTCAGGTTACTGTTTTATTCCATTTTGTGCTACTAATCTGATCATCTTTCGGGAAGTTTTTCAACAATTGGAAGCTGATACAGACTTTTATGTATTTATAAGTGAAGGTCTAATTCCTTTGTGTTATTTCTGAGTAACAACTTTCAAACTGTTACTTTTTCCCCACAACTCCTAAAAAGCAAGCACACACAGCATTTGCACTTCACCTTCCTATTGATTTGTCCACTATGACAAATTTGCATGGTAATGTAAAGAATGTGGTGAAAGTGATGATGGTGACAAGAAATAGTTGAATCTGTGTTAATTCATTTATAAGAAGGAATCAAATCTCCGATTAAAGCTAAGGAAATAAAATGATTATGGTGTGTCTCTTCTTTGTCATGTGCTGTCTTGTTTAGTTTCAGACAAACCCTAAAAATCCAGCTGTGTGAAAGTTTACAGCATGTAATTTGTGGAGAAGCAAGCTTTTGTACTAAAATTACAAGATAATAAGCAAATAATTTAAAGATATTTCTGTTAGTGTAATTAGAAAACACAGGTATCATGTACATTTGCTTTTTAAATACAGAGCCCTTGAAGAAAGATGGAAGCAAGAAAAAGAAAAAGAAAAAAGACTTAGAGAGCAAGTTCTGCAGCAAAGGAAAGTTAAACTTCAGGAAGCAACTGAAAAATTCCAGCGTGCTCATGTCCCTTTTTTTCGGCACAAGAAGATAGGTTTGTAAATTAAAATTTCACAGGTATTTGTGATGCATGCATTTGTCTTTGTCAACAAAATATAATTGAGGCAATATTGAACAATTCACTCAATTCAATTGAATTCATTAGTATAAGCAAAACAATTGACAAGAAACTCAGATCTGATATTTACAACAAACTTGGGTAGAGGGAATAAAAAACTAAACTGCTCTAAAAATTGTATTATAAGATATTTCCTTATATGCCAATCACAGTATGTATTCAGCTCCCAGGGATGTTGCAGCTTCCTTTTTTTTTTTCTTTTTTTTTTCCTCCTCTCCTCCACTTTTTTCATTTCAATGTGTTTATTGCTTATAATACTGTGCTTTTGCAGCTGTGCATAAGGTGTTATAAGGTCACTGAAAAGTTATTAGGATAATATAATGATCCCCCATTTGAACCCCTAATATGAAACATTCAAGAATGAGGATTTTGTTTATCATTATGTAAGAGTAGTCTTAGAATATATTAATGTATTACATAACTTTTACTGAATTAGTCAGCTTTATAAGCTGTTCTATCCCTGCTGGGAAGTAACGATCACTTCAACTCAGTTCCTGCCTTCTTAGTTGGAATCAGTGCAGACTGGCAGGAGTTTTTAATGGCTTCAGCCAAGTCTGATTTCCAGTCAACTTTCCAGTGTTGAAACTCTTAAGATATGGTACATTACTTAGATACTCTTTAACACTCTCCCAGCTGCAGTTGCGCCAGCTGTGAGGTAATGTCTCTGACTTGAAGATCAGATGTCAGATTAAAAAAACAAAATAAAATGGTACTGTTTCATGGCTTCTTCATAGCTCTACTAACATCCCAGACTACTTAGCAATACATCAAATCACATTTTTCTTTCTTGCTTTTCCCTTATAGCAATTCTGCTTCTACCACTTTCTACCCTACCTTTCCTTATTTGTAAGAGGCAACAACTTGTGCCTGTCTAGACTCTTTCTTTCTCCACTGATTCAATTATTAAGTCACAATTTGGCCTCTGTAAAATACCCATAATTTTTGACTTATTACATGAGCATAATAGTCATGATGTAAAAACAAAGTTGGTGCTGTATTTTTAACTGCCTCCTTTTTCAATAATGTGGTCTAAAAACAAATATCAAAATTGTCGAATCCATGTGTTACTGTAAGCACTTAAATAGAATGATGGCTTTTTTTTTCTTTTTTTTTTTTTTTAGAGGAACCAGAGATGCTTCAGCATTTCTGAAGATCAAACCATTCAGTTTATTTTAACTTAGTCTGGATTTAGGGTCCCAAACTTAAGAATCTTAATCAAAACGTTTATGGTGGGATATTATAACTTTTAAAATATTTTTTCCCATTTCATGTTTTGTTCTAATCCCTCTAGTCCAGACAAAAGCATTTTTTCAGTTAGAAGAAGCTCTTGACCAAATTAAAGGATCAGTTTTAACACGAGGATTTTGCTTACCTGACAGAAACAAAACCAACTTCAGGTAAGCATTTCTGTTTACTCTGATGATCAAAAGAAGTAAATTGCTTAGTGCATTCAATAAATAGCAGATGTTTACTCTCTTAGAGATTGTAGGCAATCTCTCTAGTGGCAAAGAAAGCACTTTTGTGAACTGCTGCAATTAAAATATTATGAGACATCTTTAAATTGTTTGTGTCCATTAGGCAAAACAGCAAAGGAGCTGACACAGACCATTCCTTTCAGGGCTTCAGTGGAATAGTCATTCAGTGGGAATAGTCAGGGTTGCTAACCCTGTCCCCATTCAGTTATTGCTTGACTCAGATTGGCATAGTTATCAAACCGTCTGTTGTTCTATGAAGTATGAAGTATTCTATCTGGATAATTTGCTGTTTCTCATACAGTTTTTTTTTCCTTTTTACATTCAAGGATATTTTAGTTTGTATATTCATCCCATGGTCCTGTTTTCTTTCCAGCTGTTCAATTTCTCATCCTCTATAAGCATCTGAACACCCATTTATTTCCTAATCACAATTTCCCCTATAATTTCATTTTATATCACATACAATTTGGATTCCATTCTTTTCATTCTACCCAAACTATTTTTTCTGAGATACCTTGACTTATCACAAAACGTTTCTTCATGAGTAGTTTATCTGCAGTATTAGATATTTCTTCCTGATTATTCCCCTTCCAGCCTCTTGTTTCTTTATCTACTCAGTCCAGGATTTTATCGTTGTTGTTGTTGCTATTATTATTATTATTATTATTATTATTATTTTCTGCATGCTGTAAATTGTGCAGATGTTCAGAATATAGATGCATTCTGTCTAAAAAAAAGTCTCTGTGTACTTTTGAGCTCCAGTGTGTTCTTCAATGTGATTTTAATATTCAATTTGTAAACTACTACCACTTCTACAGTTCTAATGCTGATGATTAAACATGATTGCAGGCAATAAATTAGGCAATTGAGAAAATTACAGGCTATTTCATACATCTCAGAGCTAAATATTCACGCTCTCTACAGATTAAAATGCATACAGTTCTGCAACAACTAGATTGGTTTGACATAATAAGGGAGATTGCAGCCATAAAAACAAAACAAAACAAAAACCTACCTGTCAAATATAAATTGAAGTTATGGAGAAAAATGTAGATATCTGTGAGATTTCTCTCTTCCCTGGTCATTTGTCTCATTTTACCCTTAGGTTCTCTTAACAACAGCAGCTCACTACCTATCCTCCCTACCTTTATCCTTTTTCTTATTCATTCTTCTTATATTCCATCTTTCCTCAAACTGCTCTTTGTGCCTCAAGGAATCACGGTTTTCTCTCAAGACTTCAAACCACTCAGTATTTTCTCTATTTCTTACAGTATAACACTGCTGTCACTCCATATTATATCTATATAATTTTAAAAAATCACTGTCCTGTAAGAATGAGACTGCATTCTTTTCCTCATTTTCATTTTTTTAACCAGATTTCCTAAGGAAATTAATTTTATATGCTCCTGTTCTTTTACAGTCTGTCTTCTCTAGCAACCAAATTTTAGAGAGAGCCAAGAATCTCAAAAATAATTACACTTCTACAAGTTTGAAATTGGCAATGGGGTAAAGGAGGAATTATTCAAACAGGTGACCCCAGCATGAAAAAGGCTTGAAAACTGAGTCCACATTGAGCCATTTCAATTGGCAGATCACAAGCCAGTTAGTTAGTACTGATAAGACCATCAGCACATGAATATCTTGGAACCAGCCACAGAATGTGCTGCTTCTTGCCCCGTTGCTAGCTAAGAAACTTGGGAAGTAGCCATACAAGGTGGGTGAAGGAGGATGTGGAGAATATTGCGGGGATGGTAGTAAGGGAAAAAGAACTGAGTTATTGCAGTACAGGCTTGTGCATAGGGGTGAGGGATAAAAATCAGTAGGAAATCAGGCTTTGCTCATTCTAATGCTAACAGAATTTGTTTATTTTTTTCATTCCTTGTGACAGAAAGTACTCTGTGTATTTTTATCTGCATCTCACACAGTACTTTACCCACTGTAAGTACTGAGACTCAAACCGAACAAATCCTGTGCAGCATAGATTATTCTAGTGTGCTCCAGAGTATGTTAGTGCTAGGCAGTTTCTAGTTCCAGTTGCTAACCGTTTTGGTCTGTGAGCCAGAATTCTCTCCTGGTGTGGGTCACAAAAGTAATATATAGCTTTCAGACTTGATCCAAAAATTGGGCAAAATTGGAAGATAGAGGGAAGGTGGATTTCTTGCAAGTTAGGAAATCATTACCAGCTTTGATAGAGAAATCATTTTGTGAATAATTGTAATATAATTATTAATAATAAGAATTATGCACTGATTCTGAGATGTAAAGCTTAATTTCCAACTAATGGGATTGTCAGACTTTTTTTAAGGAACAGCTAGTAACTAACTCAGATGAGGTAGTAGATCCCTTTCTGTATTTCTGTCCCTTCTAACATTTTTTTTAAACCTTCAAACAAAAATCTTGTATCATCTTTAGAATTTACCCTGCCTCGGAAGCAGAATGTTTAGAATTCATTGACAGTCCCATTCTAAAGGAAGAAATGGATACTGTATTAAACGTTGAAGACAAATATGGCTGCAAACCCAGCTGGATATGGGTGAATTTTATATGATTCTAGAATTGTTAATGTCTATTTTAGTAGTTGTAAAAAATTAAATTATTCAATGGAGCAATAGTACCTGTTTGTGAAGGGAGGCTAGAAATGCTGGAATACCTAAGGAGTGAGAGGTTGTATTTTCTACATATAGTAAAGTTACTTTGCTTGTGGTAAGTTTTAATTATTAAATGTTGAAACAAAGATTTTGATCAAATCGTTGGCTGACAGTGGGATGTGTGCACATTAGGTGTGTAAATGCTGTGCTGTTCTCTGTACATTTCCCTGATTGTGTTAAAAACGGTTGGATTTGATTAGGCTCAGTCTTGGGATAGAAGCTTAATTATGACATATCAAAGATGTTCTTTGAAAAAAAGTTAGAATGTAAAAACTTTTACAAATGAAATGATCTAAACATTCAAATAGATACTGGGTCATTTTACAAAAAAACAGATTTTGGGGGGTGTGGGGGGGGGGGCGGCAGGTGTATAGCAGTCCGGTCTACAGTAACGAAGTCTTTAAAAGAGGATAGGTATGGAAAGTTTGTTGGACAGGGAGGATATCTGCCATTCAAAAGAATACAAAATCCAGTTCTCCGAGTACTATAAATAAATGAGAAGTTTTTCTTCCTTTTTGATATCAACCATCTCTTCAAAAATGAGAGGTTCCTTTTTAGACTCTGCCAAACATATATCTCTGCCTGGGTCAGTACAATTAGGCCAACATTTTTGGAAGATTATATAATATCTTATACAAGCTTTATATAAATTGTATAAAATTATAAATTATATAAAATTATAAATAAAATAGGCCAATGTTTTTGGAGGATTATATAAAATCTTATCTAAATCAAATAAATTATATAAAATCAAAAATAATAATCTTGATGGGATAAAAGTTTCCATTTTCCATTGTTTTAAAATTGTAAATGTTATAATAAATATAGAAAAAGCCTTGTTATACTATTCACCCCTGATGACACAGATGGACTAAAAAGAAAATGGACTGATTTTAACAGGAAGCATAATTTTAGATACCGGAGGAGGATGAAGCAGGTGAAGGCTCGGAAGAGAGTATTGTGGAAACATAGGCTGAAGAAATGGAGAAAAATGAAGGAAAAGGGTTATTGAGGTTTTTAATATATTTTAGACATACATGAACATACATCTGTGGGAACTAGGAACATGTTTCCTAATAATGCATCTCTGCTGGGTAGGCAACAGAGAAAGATAAGGTCTGTGTCCATATTTGTGACTTTGCACAGAACTTCAGATTTACTGAATAGGAGTGTCAGCTCTTAAGAAAGATAGCTATGTGTGGCATGAAATAGTCTTATCTTGTTATTAGTTCCTTGACTGTATATTGCCCAAATCTGAAAGGGATACCTCTCCCCACCATCACCTTCACTGAAAATGAGGAATGGTATAATGTGGGTGGTGAATCATCTTGTCAGGCCAGATTCCATTGAAAAATAAGGGAAATATTTGGAAATATGAATTTCATTTTTAGTTGCATATACAATAAATATTCACTTTTGCTACAAACTTAGCTAAACACTTTCACCAGATTTAGCAATATTTGAAGGACTGTGTTGTTGCTACTAAGCAGCTATATAAGAGAGATGCAATGCATCCCAGGACTGTTAGAAAGCATCTGCTTACTGAATAGACAATAAGGTTTGGTTAGTTACTCATCATCCAGGGTTTGCTGAGACCAAATATCATTTCAAATCTTGGATCTGACCAGTCTGGTAAAATAAAGGCTGCATCTCCCCTCTTTGGTAAAGGTATCCCAGTTTTACACATAACTTCACTAGAAGTTTATATCGATAATTTCTTTCCACTATCTACTCTCCATCTATCTTTGCTAATCATTATGAAGTACAGTGAATACTTGATCCTAAAGCAGCGAGGCATGAGCTTGGCTTTCTAGTCAATTGGAAGGGTTATGGCTCTACCGAACAGCCATCACAATCCAAATCATGGATCTAGTGAGAGATTTCTGTAAGTCCCAGTTTGGATATGCTTGACTAAGTGCATTTAGGGACCTTGAACCAGCTTGGAGCCAAAAGGCAGGATCAGTGTCAGTTCTTAAAGTATTCTACCTAAGCAGTCAAGCTTTACAGCCAGCAACCTGTAATAGTTATGCTTCCAAGAAACTAAGTCTTGACTAGCCTATGAGCTGGTGTTGTCTTTTTTTTTTTCTGCCTGCCTTTCTTCTTGATTAAAGCAACTTGCTTCTTGCTTTTGTCATCCTTGATACCTAGTTCTTGCCTCTTCTTTTCCAAACCTTGGTTCCTATTCCGAATGATCTTACCCAGTTTTGTTCCAGCTCTGTCTGCTATTTATTCTTGACCATATCTTGTTACAGACTTGCTGTTTTCCCAGCCTCTGATTGTGCATTTTCCTTGTCATTTGACTTGACATGCTTCCTGGCTTCTTTAATTCCTGGGTGTCAGCCAGCCCCATGGTTCTTGCTAACTCTCAGCCTGTAGAAACCTGTGGTTTCCTCAGTCTTGATTTTGGCTCACCCTGACCACAGTATACAGCTGCAGTAGATACTCCTAAGATTTTTTTTTTTCAGATAGCAAATACAGATTCTTTAATGTCCCACATTACTGATGACCTGTAGTGTCAGTAGAGTTGGGCTCTTCAGATAATACAAAACCTTCTTGCCATCTGAAGTAAGGGAATATCTGAGCGCAACAGTATATAGTCATGTTCTATATAAGCCAACCTTATGGAAAGATAAAGGCCATTTTGCGTGTTTAAAAAAATACTCCTCCTTGTTCCATTTGTGAAAATGACCAAACTGTTGGCTGACATTTTCCAGAATAATTCAGCTTGAGGCAGTCACCCAACAACCCAATCAGAAAAGTCTGACAATTTATAAGTAATGGAAAAGAAGGTTTAAAATGGAAAGTGTTGGACAGTTTTAACTTTAGACAGTACTAACAGCACCACCTGTAGTTACATATTGTTTAACTAGCATTTAATTGCCAGGCATTTATTGATGCTGTATACTTTTTAAAAGGAACATATTTGAAAGTGTATAGTTGATGCATAGAAATAAGTCAAAGTAATAAGTTATTTCCTTGCATCAAGAACCACAGATGACATTTCATCCTCATCAGCATCTAGAAACGGTTATTTCCATCAGAAGCAGATTTCAGCAATGGTTGGCTGTGATAAAATGATACAGGAGAGCAGTAGAACAAACATGGATTGTAACCAGCTTCTCTTCCAGAAAAATCTGAAAGAAATGCAACAACTCCTTGAGAAACAGCATCTCAGCAACTTGGAGGTATGATATTTTCATGCGATTCATAACAATTCTTAAATGTAATAGAAAATTTCTTGAGCACAATAAAAATGAAAGGTCCATTAGGCACACTCTACCAGTTAGACAGCATCTGAGGGCACATTGCCTATGCCCTACCAGTAGATCATTTAGAGAAAGTTTATAAAAATATTTCAATTAGAAATCAGAAATCTTTAAAATTATAGGGGCATTTTCAGCATAGAATTTCACAAATTCCACAAAGATACCTGTCATGTTGTCTTTCTTTCTGTAAACCTAAAATTTGTGTGTCCTGGCTCTAACGTATCTGGCCATTAAGTCTATCACAGGAGTCTTGTGCTAGCTCCAAACTTAAATTGGGTACTTGCAATTCACACTTAAGTTTCAGTTTCACTGATTGCTAAAACACAGCACAAAATGTTCTAACACTACAATTATGGTAGGTCAATTTTTTTGTAATGTGTGGTGATTTCTTAGGCATTGACTTCAAGTTTTATGAAATTCTGTGTCCTTTTTTGTCATCTTTGGAATAGATACAGGTGTCCCAGTAACAACCCTGGAGTACTCCTTAACTTTGGGCCTAAACTAACTTTTGGGTACAAATCAGTTTCAAAATTCACCTTAGAAACTCGGTGAAAATCAAGAACAGAGCTCCTAGGTGATACCTTTAAACTGTACTTTTAAGTGTGTGACTTTAGGTTAATCAATGTTGTCTTTGATATTGGAAATATTGTATTTAATATTATATTTTTTGCAAACAAGAGGACATAATTTTGGACTTGCACTCATATTTCTAGAGTATTATCCCATGGGGCTGTTGGTGTCTGAAATGACCTTGGCACAATGAAGCATCAGCCCTTTACATTGGTGACACATAGAGCTATGGGATCACTAGTGACAAAAGAGCAAGAACTTTGACCCTTTATATATCTGCACAGATAACTTTTGAAGGACTGTATGCAGTCACATATCATATTTTAAGTTCTTTGATATACATATTGATATCTTCAGGCATATTTATCTCTGTGTTTGTACCTGCTTTGTTCAAATGGGTACGCATGAGAATCTTGAGAATTCTTGGTAATAGAGAAAATCTCATTCTACTGGAGCAAATTTCATGAAGGTTGAGGAGACTGAAAGTGCAGTTTGTTCTGGCAAGTTTGTTGATTTGTATTCATTCTTATTTCCAAGCCTAAAAGAAGGAAGAGGGAGTGTCCACTCAGAGAAGACAGCTGATGCTTATAAAACTGGATTATAAGTAGCCACTTTCAAACAAAATATAGAAAGTTCTACTTTTTTTTTAATACCAAATTGTGCATTTAGTTGGTATAGTGTTTGCAACTGCCTCCCGCAGTGATGATGCTGAGCTTGGCAGTAGCTGCATTAGGACATCTTAGAATTAGAGGAAAAAAAGCAATCTCTTTGTATCAATTATCTTTAATTATAAAAAGTGCAAAAAAAAAATCTTACTATACCATAAGATTGTGATGTACTGTATTTTGTCAAACAAAATTATCACATTCTAATTGAATTCTATGGAAAAAAACTACCTTGAATTGTGTATGACCTTTTCCTCTAAGTGTTATAAATAATCATTTATGGACACTGTGTATAATACGGGAATTTGTGTTTACAAGTTTTAATGAAGTTTTGAAAATGCTTTGGGTTCTGTAAAATTTTTTGCCCTTTTCTCCTAGAATTTATTTTTCTGCTACCACTAGGGGTTGCTCAGCTTCTTCCCTCTGATAAATAGTTTCAAATTATAAATATTTATACTTGAAACATTTGGAGTTTGTTTCTTCAAATTACATGCTTTGGACTCCAATTAGAAAAATTATTGTCAGGAAAGCTGTTGTCATTGTTCTGAGGTCTGAGTTTCAAGGTTTAACACTTGGATTGTGCTGGTGTGTATATGCTTTGTGACTTTTAGTGATGTAAAACAGTGTAACACACTTACTAATGTTACTGACATGAATGGGCTTCAATAGTCTTGTAACTGTCTGTTGTTCAAAGTTATTTCAACAGTGCTTGTCTTTCTGAAACTAACATCAAAATATATCTCTGTGCGTATGCTTTGCAGTCTAACCATCCATTGAGATCCTTTGACTGACCTTTCTTTGCTTCTGTTTTTACAGGCCCAACAGGATTATAAAGATTCCTAAAATTCTTTTCTTTCCTACAGGGCAATAAAGTTCTATGTAAACCCTTACCACTAGATTTGCTGTGTTCCCTGCTTTCCATCCCTAAAGATTTGTATAGTTTCAGCAGTAAGTCAAGGCTTTTAGTGACCCTTCTACCATTTTCCAAAATTCTTGTGCTTAAAATATTTACATTGATAGATTTTTATTTTGTGCAACAGTTAGGTTTGAGCCATCAAACCAAATTCAGTGGTGCATCAAATCATCATTTGTTATATGTCCATAAATATGCTCCATTTTGAAGATCTTAGTATTGTTAACTTCATTCAGAAGCAAAGGTTTTGATACACAGTCCTTTTCTAATTTTATGTAGGCATAAATAAAATCTTTAAGGTGGAGCTGATAGCACTGTCTGTAGTTGAAATGCTTTTCTCCAAATGACTTTACTTTCAATTGCTTATCATTTTTTCAAATGTTAACTATTTGGGTTGAAATTCTCCATTTCTGGCAGCTGCATTGCACTGAATAATTTAGAAAATTTCTATTAAAATGACTCAACTGCATAAAGGAATAATATTATTCTTACATTGTCTTTTTCTTTTCATCACCTCTTTAATTTGGTGGGCACATAAAAATTTTTTTGGTCAGTCCAATGCTTTATGCTCTTTCAGCAAAATAAATGATGGTTGAATTAGATTGTTTGATTGACTTGACATTTTATCTCTATCTTTTGGCTTTTTAAACAAATTAGCTCTTCCTTCCAAGTATTTTACAAGAGAAAATAGGTATAATTTACAACACGGAGATCATATTCTTCTTTTCCTTCCTTTATAAAACTGTAATTAGGGCTTTCAAATGGAATCTATGAAATCTGATTTGAAATCCCTTCTCTGATTGAGTTGAAGCAGGAATTTAAACTTGGCTTTCCTTTTCTCAAGCATATTGTGCAGCCATTGATGTACTCAGTAATGGTCTTTCCATGGATGCTGTTCCACTTGGCATAAAATACTTCAGTATTTATAAAGGAGGGCTGGAACACAAGTATCATTTCTCAGAAATTGCAACCCAAACTATGAGGCCAGAGGGTTATTTTTATATTATCTCTAATACAATAAAATTTTGTATCCTATTATATTTTTATGGTTATTATTATATGGTTATCATACTGGGTGTGTATTTATATATGTTATGTATTTGGAATAAGTTGCTGGGAAATAATAAGGAATACCTATATTTTTTAAATTATAAACTACACTTAAAAAAGTGGCAGATGCTGCAAACATAGGTATAGGCATAGCATTGTTGCATGAATGAGTAGTTGTATATGACCCTTAGCTGTTTGTGTTACTGTACTTTTGAGGTTGGACTGTGTCTATGAAATTGAACCATTTTAGGTAAGTGATAGAAAAACTGAATTCATTTTCAAGTGTATTTGTATTATTATTGGAATGAGTTAAACAGCTGTTATTTCTGCAATGTATATTGTATCGTTCTAACCCTTCAGAGATGTAGACAAGACCAACATGAAAACATGATTGCCCCAGGTACCGAGTCTTTCCCCAAGTCTCAAGAAATTGTAGAATGTTCAGGGCTGGTTAGTGGGAAAAACAGATTCTTAAATGGAGGGTTAAGGGAGGTTAATTCAGAATGGGATTTTAACTGAAGTCAAATTTGATTTTGAAGAGTACTGTTCAAAGACCTGAAATAGGTTTCTGTGGTCAACTTAAATCAAAAAGTGCTGGTCAGCTTTGACTTTTAGCTGTGAATATTAGTATATCCTGTGTTGATCACTTGACTCATATGACAAACTCAAGTGATTTTCCTGCTCGTTATCCTTTTAGAAAGATTATGGGCTCCAGTTTTTATTGGCTTTCAACCAGTAATACAACATACCAATGTCTTCCAGATTATTTCGCTAATCCAAACTATGTTGAAGCAACTTCACATTTGCTGTAAAGGTTACTAATTCACATTGAAATGTATCTCCAGACTAACTTATTTTGTATTATGTATTCTTCAGAGTAGTCTTATTTAAGTGAAATCAGAGTTTATTCTAAGCCTGTGCTGTAGAAAATGACATTAATAAGCTTCATATCAGTATTTGACAGTCTGGATGTTCAATTATTTGAAGAGCATCTTGCCTCAATTCAGAGCCCTACTTTAACAGATGATAATGTAGGATTGAAGCTGAAACAGCATTTTCAGTACAAAGGAACTTGTTTCAAGATAGATTAATACATTAATAAACCTTTTCTTGTGGGTATTAGGATTGTTTTTACATACAACATATCTGACAAACCACAGAAGCAAGGAAATTGAGAACTATGATCTAATTGATACCTGTTCCTCCTTTACAGGTGTATACATTTTCATTAAAACTACCATACATGACAAGCCATGACTCTTTKTTTGTTTGTTTGTTTTTATATTCATATATATGTACAAAGAAATGCACACACACACATATCTACATATATATATATATACACACATGCATCTATACACTAAATTATTTTTACCATACTTTGTAGCTGTTTAAAGTGATTTGTTGTACTGAAACAGAGTAAAAGGTTCAGAAATGTAGATAAAGGAGAGGAACAGAGGAAAAAATAACAGTATTTGATCTTTAGTTTACTGCAGTTAAGGTAATGATAAAATGTTTGTTTGCAGGAAGGGAGTGGAAGATAAAAAATGTTTTGTGCATGCTGGTCTGCCAGTATTCTATATTATATTATGAACATCTGATATTGTCAGAAAGAGTTTATACTAGCGTCTCAATGGAAAGTCGGAAAATCAAGATTGAAGTATCATTATCCTGAGTTATTCTGCCCCTCCCAAGACAGCAGAGTTACGTGTTATCTTTTAAAGAAATAAACCTCTTTATGTGAAGTTGAAAGCAAAATAGAATTTAACTACTTTTTTTTTTTTTTTTTCTTCAAAATGACCCTCTTCTGTCCGGTTAGGCTACTGGTGGCCAGAGAACAGCTCTTCCGATCAACTTCTTTCAGTTTTGTGCTATATTAATTCTTATAAATCCCCAGCAGCACTTCTGTAGGACTTAGTAGTTTGAGCTTTGCTGTGCAGTTCATGCCTAATATTGGCATCTCTTCCTAAGGAGGTATGGCTCGTCATTTGGGAGACAGAGCATTAAACCAGCCACCCAGGATTCAGAGGACAGGAATAAGCAGAGAACAACTGCGAGTCAGGATACTGAAAGACCTTGTGCTGTGTCAAACAGTAGCAAGAAAAAAAATACCAGCTTTTAAATTCAATAGGCTATATTAGGGAAGGTACAGGTAGAAATCTTGTACATGTTCCTATAACATATGTTTTGTAAAGTTCTTAAGAGGAATGCATGTCTTGAAAAATATCTGATTTTAAAAAAATGAATTTTGTAAAACAGGTAACAGTCACTAAATTTTTGCAAAATATGTAATTAGATTAATGAAACATGCAGAGAATGTTGGCCATTGCATGAAACTGTCTCACTAGATAACCTTATTTCTAACGAGGTATAAATATATATAATATTTAAAAAGTACTTCTAACTGACTTTTAAGATTTTCTCATGTAAATCAGTCAAGTACTTTCTGCCTTTGTTGCTGCTCTGTAGTGCACAAGAGAGAGTGGCATCATTTGAAAAACTGTGCTACCTTTGTGATGTATTTACATTGTTAAAAGAAATATTCATGCTTTTTAGAAAGCAAAAATATGTACTAATTTTTTAGTAAATCAGAGAGATCTGGTAGGATAATCCCTCATCTGAACTAATGATTTTTTTTAAAGATTATATTAACACTCTGTGTGGCTGTGAGACTTCTAGGAGGTGTGTGCTGGTCAAATAATATTAATAAATTATTTTTTGATGCCACAGCTTAAGTTCATTCAAATCTGTAAACCCTGATGCTTTTATAAAACCTTTGTCTTATTTGTGTATTTTACATCAAAATCTGAATCAGAATAATCCAAGAAAGCAGATTCTGAGTTTTCTAGAAGATGAAAAAATACTTTCCTTCATCAATTATTCTTTCTCCATAAATCAGACTTTATTGGAAAGATTTTCCAAAAAGGATCATTTCAGAACTTTAAGTCTCCCTATTAAGATCTTAACCATTGCTGAGAGAGAGGATTATTTCTCTGCCTTAAATTGGAAAGAAATCTCTGAGAATTATTCCCCTTTGATTTCTGTCTCTGAATTATTGTCTGGAAATAGATTTATTTACAAAATATTTTTTAAAACATCATTACCTTGCCTTTCTCCTACAATCTGCAAATTCCAAGGAAATATAAATGGATAATTTTTTTTTTTACCTGATCTCTCTTCTTCCTTTTTGAAATAACCAAAATGGCATTGAATCTAACAAGAGATTGGTAAATAACTATGAATTTGCTAATTAAATTATATCATTGCATTTTACAGATAACATTGAAATGATTATTTATTATTTGAAAGTTAAGGAGCTCCAGGATTAATATTGCATATGCATGCTTAATTTTCCTCCATGTTTTTGCCTTATGAGAGTTTTCAATTATGCAGTCCCATTCTATTTTTTATAACCCCATCTCTTAAATTTGCAGAGTAGATGGTACCTGCTTTAAGAAAATGTACTTATTAACAGACTAGACACAAAAAAGTGACTTATACGTTGTGATGCTCAAGGCTGCAATATTTAATGATTTAATAATTACCATTATGCATTCAGCTTCTGGGGCTTAATGCCTTGGTTAGTCTGTGGGAGACGCTGGCATCTGGAATAGGGATCCTAAGAGTCAGCACCTAGGAGTTAGCCTAGAACAAACAGTGGTGTTGGTAGGTGTGCAGGTAGACACAGCTTCCAGGAAATAAAGAAGCTTTTCTGTAGTAATCCTAGACCTTCACAGCTTCTTTAGAGGGTTAAACAGAGTATTAATTAATAATAATTGGTATAAATCAATAATCCTTCTTTCTTTATCTTAGTTCCTAACTTATTTTCTGGAGGTTGCATCAGCTGAAATATTTACTCCCCATGAGGTTTTATTTTATAAAAAGAGCTAAATTATATGTAATGAAGGACCAAGTCTATTTTCAACCTGAAGCAAAACTAGGTAGAACTGCTTTTGTTTTTAAAAGTTGCAGCTTTCCTTGCATCCTTCAGATTTACCAGTTCAAACTAACCTGCTCTAGAACAGTTTTTAAATCAATGTAATAGTCTTTAGAAAAATGTTTCCTCTATTTAACTCAGTCATTTTAGAAACACATACTTAGTTAAGCAAGTACAATTTCCAGTTTAGAGAAGAAATAAGACTTAATGCTCATGACTTCTTGTTACTGTTTTTTCCCAACTGATAATTTCAGAGTTGGTTCTTAAATTTGGCCTGATGTAGAAAACTCCAAGCATATTCCTTTTCCTTCTTTGGTCAGGTTCAAGCTGAGGTTAACAACATAATTTAGCTAAATATAAAGGTTAATAAATAACTAACAAAGCATTATTTATTCTTTTCTATTAGAAAGACACCAGTTTGTGTAGCCTTCGTTTGAAAATGTTCCCTAAAGGGATCTTTGCCTACACTTGGTTCTTTGTTCTTGTATTTGGTTTCTTTATCTCAGATCATAACTATAATAGAAGTCTGTACCAATATCTGAACATTTAGTGCAAGATAAGATTTAATTTAATCATAAAAAGTCTTTCAGGACTCAGTAAGCATTTTATTCTGCAATTTTAAATATTTGTACAGCTATAAACTATGCAATATTATGGTATAACAATGTTGTTAGAATGAATTTTACTATGAAAACATGCTCTTATTAATTTTTTGCCTTCTTTAGTAAGTTTTCAAAAATTTAATTCTATTGTTGTAATTGCCAAAGGATATATAATCACTTACCTGGCTTAACAGATCTTGCTACATGAAACTTTACCCATTTAAAGTGACTAGTCAAAAAAAAAAAAAAATCACAGTTGCTTTATATACCCAATGTAGCTTCTCTTATTTTTTTCACCAGAATATTCTCCAACATTCATTCTAAAATCACTTAGCCGCTCTGTCATGTGGAAGTGAACTTAACAGCAGAGAGGGAGAGAGAGAGAAAGCAAGTTTTCCCTGATGTTTTATCTGTATTTTCAAATCTTGCATTTTAAAAAGTATGTATTTTTCAACCATGTCAAACATTTCAGTGTTTGGGTGGTGCAGTATTAGTAATGAAAATGTCTGCATAATAGGTACACACTTAAAGACATCACACTATTGCTTCAGACAGTGCCTGACCTTCGTAATCATCATTGTATTCACGTTGCACAAAGAAGCTGAGGAAGTGGATGGAACTCTTGTGCACCTTTAGATTTGATCTAGCTTTATAGATCAGACAGTATTTTCTTCTTCTTGAACAATAAAAAAGAGCGAGGTATTATAATTATGACAGCTAAGAGAGATTTTCCATGTTTGCCATGACATGGTGTAAATCCTAATCACTTGTGCCACTTTTTATTCAGATAAACATATTTAGTCTAGTACTATAGAAAAATTCCAGTTTGGGGCAGATCCAATATCAAACTTGTGTTTTCATAGATTCTCCTTCATTTTGTAAACTCCCTTTTGTGTTAGAGCACAAGAACCATCCTGTGTCACAGAGCAACTCAGAAACAGCAGTCCTCTTCAGACTCCCCAAATCTTGTTCCTTTGTGATATTGTAGAATTAATACAAGATTTAGGAATAATTTTGTTGAACAATACAGCAYGTTCCTCAGAATTTGTTCCACTTTTTTTTTTCAGTTGTACACAGATATCATTTGAGTTGATAAAAACACTCATGTTGCTATGACCCAATGCCTTAAAAACACAAGGTGCAATATTGATTCTATTTTAGCCTAAGCTCTCATTAATGAAAAACTACTCAGTGAAGAATTTGTGATAAATTTAACAGTCTTGTTTTATGTCTGTATTTCAGAATTTTCATCAAGAAGTCAAGAAAGTAGCCAGTTCTGAAAGCCTGTCAAGCCTCGACAGTCTGGAAGCTGGAGAACAAAATGGAAATTACGCAACACTGAGTGAATCATCTTTGACTACACAGTGTGACTGTGCCTTGTATAATCCAGAAAAATCACAGACTAGAAATAGTGATTTACTTTATACAACTGAAAATACTTCTTCTAAAAATATGCATCTAAATAATTGTCTGAGAAATGTGGATTCCCAAAACAACCAGAACAACTTACCTATTCATGACCCTTCAGCTAAATGTAGTGTTCTAACTCCTGCTGAACATATAAACAATTCAGAAGAGGAATCACCTGTTTCTTGCAGGTCTGAACAAAAACCTATGGAGGTCTCTACCTCTCATAAGCAAGAAAGCCCTATAAATAATCCATTTACTTTTCTGAAAAATATAAAAGAAGAAAAAAACAATCTATCATCTGAAATGGGAAGCACATTATCCACTGGTAATCCTGTATTCAAACCTAGCAAAGCCTGGGCCATTTCAGGGGAAAAAGTTCAGGATTTGATACAAGATCAGAGTTCTGAAATGACCCCACAGAGAAGAAACGTAGCTGTACAAACCTCCTATCAACCTATTGCAACATCTGTAATCTTATTTCCTAATCAGAGGTGTTCTACTGACGTTCCCAGCACTTCTTGCTCAGCTAATATTTCACAAAAGGACGAAAACATCAGTACAGTTTTTTTAAAATATATTTTAGGCAAAATGACAGAAACAAAAGAAGAAAATATGAAGTTTATTGATAACATTAATCCATCTGTGTTTCAAGACATACAAAATGCTTCCATTCTGTGCAGCGTTAAGCAAGCAAAGAATAAAGAAGAAAAGGGAAATTTGACTGAAACTATGTCCCTAATGTCTGATACAGAGTTCAATTATGACACTCCTGCATGGCATGAAAACCTGAAAAACAATATTCATGAGAGAAAAGAAGCAGAGTTATTCAAAAGTATCTTAAAGAAAGAATCTAAATATGAACATAGTCATTTCAAAGCCTTAGATATGAACCGCAGGATCCGTTTTGGAACTCAACCTGTGTCTTCTGTCAGGGACAGTTTGGACCTGGCAAAAATAAAAAAGAAGAACGCAGAAAATGAAAAAAACAAAAGAAACCTAAGATGGTTTGATCAAACTCACCAGGTAATAATAGAAAATAAAGAAAAATGTAATGAAGAGAACACCAGTGAAATATTTTCTGCACAGCTGCAATGTGTTCAAACTACAAGTAATGCTCCTAAGACTAATTTAAGTATTGCTGCTCACACTTCAMATTCCGTGCGCACAAAAAATCATCAGGAATATTCTCAGATACCAAAAACAAGTGTTAGTGCTGGAGAATCAGACAAAGCATGTATATCTCTGAATGCTTTCATGTCTACTGGATCCTGTTTTGCTAAACAAGCTTGGATGGTATCAAAAGGTGAAGAAATTAACTCCCCAGTAAGTATTAGCAATTCTAAAATTCATGAAGGTAATCAACACAAAAATAAGGCAAAAATAACTAGACGACCAAGAGCCCAGTCAAGTTTTATGCCTAGTAGAATAGGCACTATAATCCGTCCCCAGTCTGCTACTGAAGCCAACAAAATTCTAAAAGCTCAAAAGAAAATTTTAGCACCTCACCCACCATCTACACCTATGCCAGGAAACAGAACTGGCGAAAATGTAGCCAGCCCTGGGTGTCAACCACTGCATTCTTCAAATCTTCAAACTACCAATACCAACAACAACTATTTAAATGAAAGTCATGCTTTGTTAGAAGATCAGGTTTTAAATAGAAACATTACAGAAAATAGTAAGAGTTTTACTCATACTTCTGCCTTGGCCACTGTGATGTTACCTACACCTTGCTGTAGCCAGTCCAGATACAAACCTTTGACAGAAAATATTTGTTCTGTAAATAGTGTTCAGGCAAGTGCCTGTCAAGACTGTTCAGTAGTAACCTGCACTAAAAGAAGACTGGTTAATGCAGAAAATGGATTACATCTAGGTCATATCCCAACGGATGAAAAAACAAGTACCTCATGGCAAGGGGTGCATAATGCCATAGCTCAGAAAGTGTGTGCTACTGGTAAGAATTGTTATGTTTCTGGGTTTGGGGTGGGGGGATGTTCAGAATTGTTTTCAGTTAAAACATTTAGCTATCTGTTCATCACAATGCAGCCAGTATGAACAACATTTAATTTGTCATTATCATTTATATTCTATTGGTCCCAGAGGCCTGTCAAACATAGATTCCCATTTTTGAGGTATTTTCCCTGAGATTATGTTCTTAAATAATGAGCAGATGTGGCAGGTGGTTCAATAATGATATAAGAGGAAGAGAATAAGTTTATATGAGCAAGTTTTACAAGGTGACTGGGAGTTGTAGCTTGCTGTCTGACAATCACTGCCACCTGCGAGTGGAAGAAATGTAGATCGAATCTGTTTTTAAAATTCTGACACTGTAAATGTCTAAAATTGTTAGGATTTAGTCTCATTAATACAGTTAATGATCAAAAAAATTGTAGATTTAAATTTAATAATGAAAGAAGTCCCTACAAGACAAATGTTGCTTTACTGTAGAATGTGTCTGATTTTTAAATAATTTAAAGAAATTTAGGACCAATACTGCATTTTGTTAAAAATGATCTTGGGAACTTATGGTGCAGAGTTGTTGGCAAGATAAAGAAGAGATCCCTCAGAAAGCTCAGAATAAACCTTAATCTCCTCCTGTTTTTTTACATTTCAAACTATGTTTCAAACTTTTTGATTTGCCTTATTTCTCCTCTGCTGCCTAGCTACATCTTTGCCTTCAGGCAGTGATGGCATCCTTTTGCTTGTAATTTATACTACAAGAGTTGTCTGCTGGTTTGCTTCCTACTGGAGGCTGCAGCTGGAGGCAGAGCTCCTGAAACTGCAAACCCTGCTTCATGTATGAGCAGCATCCCATACTTCTGAACATACTGTGATCATCCTGAGGATCAGTCATGCAACTTAAAGATACTTTCTAGCAAGATGAATCATTTCCATAACTTAAAAAGTGGATTTCTAGTTTTAGCTACAGTAGATACATAGCCCTAACTATCGGGTATTTTGGAACAGTTCTGTTTAAAACAAACAGAGGTATTTGAATATTCTTGGCCTAAAGGAGGTGGAAGAAATATGAAATTCAATCTGCTCGTCCATTCCAGTTCAAAATAAAAAAGACGAACTTAAGCTGTGTGTTATTTAAGCTAACTTATTTGATTTTACATAGAAATAAATTAAGGAGAAGCCTTGTGCTACCATGCCTGGTGCCTCCAGCAGAGATACTTGCCTGTTTATGTYCTCATTTGGACATCAAATCAGTTAAACAGGAAGTTTAGTGGTCCAAACTTGGGCATGTGCACACTGCGCATACTGTCTTCGCTGCAACTTGAAAAGCTACATTTCCAGTGTTAGGTAGTCTTCTAGAGGAAGAGCTGATTAACCTCATCTTATAATTTGAGTGGCTCTTTTTCAGTATCTGCTTAGGTATGTTGCGTTTTGTAAGTCTTCCTTATGTTAAATACTCTAGATAACTCTTAATGACTTGCTATTATTTGTTCTATTGCCTGTACATGCACAGACAGCATCACAGTCTTTGTCCTGAAGTGGTTGCTAAGAAAGACTGAATACTGCGTTGTTCTTCTTGAGTGAATTATCTGTTGTAGCAATATTACAGGGTTCAATAAGGTTTGTGAGGAAACTGTAAAAAACGTGACCTATTGCAATGTGTGGCCAAATGTATGCTAAAAGAAGAATATGTTGGAACAAGATTAATAAATAAAATTGTTGTACCCGAGGATCTTCCTTTCATGGGGTTCCAGGCTTCAGTGATGTATTTTCTGGCTGCCATGTGTTATTCTATGTAGCTGGATACTAAAATTATTTTAAGTTCTTTGGTGCCAGTAAAATGCTTTAAAAATGTGTTTAACATTTAGCCTGTGACAAACGTGGGACTACTTCACATGCTCCGAGTTAAACAGGGGTAGACTGCTCAGTATCTCATGCCCTTAAAGATACTATTACTTGCCAAATTTTTGTCTTAAACTTCCCAAAGAAGTCTTTTCATAGGCACAGATAGGCATAGGCAGGTCTTGCATACTACTTAAATTAAATGTTGGTGCATATCAATAGATTAACTTCAGATTTTATTTTTTCAGAAAAACACTGTGTGATTACTAATGCAGCAAGGGGGTTCTTCTTTTTAAATGCTCCTCCATATTCAATATAACATGATCACTTTTCCTTTCCTTTTCAGGTGATATTCAGCATGGTGAGTCACATTACAATAATTCATATACAACTAAATAGCAACCTGCTAAAGCAAATGTGAACCGTGTTAGTATTGATGGTGGCAGCCTGATGACTAGTTTCAAATCTGCTTCTCGGATGAATGAATTATTTTCTTCTTCTGCAAATGCTAAAATTCACTAAAAGACTGACTATAATTTCCCCTCTTATTTTCTAAGACCATGGTGCATCTTACTTTATATAAACCATCTTGATTATCTAGTATTCAAAGTGGGGTTTCACCTTACCTGCTTATAAATGTCCACATATAAACTAATCATACGGACTTGATAGTCCCACACCAAGATTAAATGAAATGAAATATGCCTTAGAAGTGCCTGTTTCTCTCCTTTAACTATAAGAAAGTATACTCAGATCACAAGTAAACAAATACAAGGTAAACATCTAAATTTGGACAGAAGAATTTACCCATTATGAGTAGTTTTGTTACCAGTATCTTTATCATGTGTTTAGACACTTTTGGCTTATTTTTGTCTGCATCTGATTTAAGGTATTGTTCCTGTTACAAGACACAAACAGGTTTTTGACAGCTGTGAAAATAAACACAGAGCTTTATTGGAACGAAGAAGACAAATTGTAGCCTCTAAAAGACAGAAGCCCACTCATTATACACAGGTAAATATTAGATACTATGAAAACAAAGATTATTAATCCCCAAAATGGAAAGAGTTTCAGGAATATCAAAGATTTGTTTTATGTCACAGAATTTTGATGCTTAGTCAGCTTTCAGTCATTGCAAATGAAGATAATAAAACCAGCTAGAACACRAACAGTATATTAGTATATGCTCATATTTTTACACTTGAAAATACTACATTTAGTAATATGAAATAATAAAAATGTTCAAAAAGTATTACAGTTATCTTAAATTACATTTAAAATATTCCTATAATATTTTAATAGAATTCAGTATATTCTGTCCAGCTGAGTCCTGTTCAATCTGCATTTGAGCCAGTACAGAATATGAATAACACCTATGAATCTGATGAAGGTATAGTAACACTTCAGTTCTTTGTTATAGATAAAATAGTGACCTAATATATCTGCTCTGTAACATCTCTTGTGTTTTTTGGCATCAATGATTCTAAGAAAGCGTAGTTTGTTGAGTAGACCTATTTTTTTCATAGAAGTGTGTGATATAGCACTGTGCATCATGATATTGATGGCTTTCTAAAAGTATTATGAAATATAGTCAAATTTCAATCCTTTTCTCTTTGTATTTAACTATATTATAGCAATATGGACATGTTTTGGTTACTATCATATATTTGTAAGGCTGCTAGGATTTGCTGTGGTGTCACCCCATTGTAAGATGCACAAGTGATCTTAATTATGCCATTTTCTTACGTATGGTGCTTCTTGACTTTGCCACCTCTCTGTTCTTTTAATGTGAATTTTGTGTGTTTTGCAGACATATAGTCATGAAAGCAAGCAGTATATTTAAATGTTGTGAGCTCTTTTCATTCAAAAAGTTACTCCTGTAATCTCTTCAGTTTCAGAGAGCACTGTTCAGTTTCTTATGGCAGAAAGACTAGCGGGTACATCATGTGCAGAAGATGAAATCCTGGCAGCTATGGAAAGCGTGCAACCAGCCAAACAACCCTTGCTTCTTAACAAGGCTCAATGTCTAGGCATGAGTGCGCTTTCAATAGAAGAACAGAAGATTTTCCAGTCTCTTGATCACCTCAATCAAAGGCTACAAAGTAAGTTTGATAATAAATAGGATTCTACATCAAGTGATTAAGTAACTTTGTATTTTGTTCTCATTGGTTAGCTTGGATTAAAAACATGAATTCTGTGGATAGAAATTTTTTCATCTCATTGCATTTTATTCTTTAGTAAATGTAGGCAACAGTAGACCAAAATCATGAAACCCTTCTTATTGTCAATGGAATTTCATTAAAAATAATCACAACTTCGCCTCAGTAAAAAATCATTGAAAAGTATGCCTGGAGGACACCTTCAGAAACTAGATCAGCCCAACTGTAGCTGTTGTTTCTGACAGATGTCTGTCAAAATTGTTTTTTAAAGTGTACAGAGATAAAGATTCCAGCCTCACTTAGGAATCTGTTTCAATGTTTATCCATCCTAAATTTTGACATAACAATTATTTTTGTCCTCATTACAGTGGACTTAAAGAACATCCTTTTGCACTTGTCAATTATGCATTTGAAGGCTATAATATTTTCCCTTTTATTTCAACTTTTCCCCATTGGTAATTTTAGACCTCTGATTGTCTTATTGACCTCTGATAGTATTATTGTTATTCTCTGGACTCTCCCCAGTTGACTTATTTCTTTCTTAAGGTATCATGCCCAGAACTGGACACAGCACTTCAGTTGTCTTATTCTCCTGTTTATACATCACAATATCTTTCCTCTTTCGTACAGTCGCAAAAGCTTCGGAACTGTAATTTCAAACAGATTTGCAGCCCATTCAAGCTTGGTAGTGTCTGCAGATTTAATAAACTTATCTTCTATTCTGTCATCCACATTATTAATGTAAATACTGAATGATGCCAGACACAGGCAGAGTGCAGGAAGATTCTACTTGCAGTGTGACAATGAACCACCGATAGATACTATTTTAATGCTCTATCCCATCATTTTTGCACACATTTCTACAAGTTTCTTTTGGGCCAGGTTTGAAAAACCTCAAGTCCATGAGGATATGGATGGAAATTTCATTCCATACAGCCCATGACTGTGGATCAGGTTTCTTTTCACACTGTTTGTGAATAACATTCCATTCATGTTAATGAGTGAACATCAAAAGTGTTCGAAAGCCCATTCGACTGTCCAAAAGAAAAGATTTCTTGGCATGGATCTGCATTAAGCCTTCCTAGATTTCTCACAAGAATGTAAGACAGTAGCAAAAGGCTTACCAAAACTTTTTAACATGTCCTAGMAGAAAATTAGAATGATTTTTATAGAGTTTGTTCTTTGCAAACCCAGTTCTTGACCATTATTTATCTTCTTAGAATCTAGGTACTTTTAAATTGTTTGATTATATGTTCCAGTACTTTTTGCAAATTCAGTTGAAGTGACTGGTTGGTATCCCCCAGTTTTTTTTTTTTTTTTTTTTTTTAATTTATAGTGAGTGGCTTTTCATTTTCTCTTTTCTAGTCTTTTAGAATGTACCTCTTCTCGACGAATTCTTAAAGATGATGAGTACAGTTCTGAGCTTGCTACAGCCAACTCTGAATGTTTATGTGAATATCATTTGCTTAAATATTTTAAAAATGTCTAACTTACTTGGGTGTTCCCTAACCTGTTCTCTCTTTATGCCAGGCTGATGATCTCCAGCGGTCCCTTCTAACCCAAACTATTCTGTGATTCTGTGATTTCTTACCTGCTTTATACTGGTGATAATTATATGAGCTGCCTGATCACAGTTGACATTTTGGTGAAGAATGTGGAAAAAGTCTGTACTTGTTCTTCTCTTCATAATTTTCCTCTCCAATGAGTAGTGAGCCAACATTTTCATTGGTCTTCTTATTTCAGCTAACGTGTGTGGAATGACTTTTTGAGTCTTTTGCTACTGTATCTAGTGTTTAGTATTTGCTTTGACCTATATGGTCACACAGGTCATTCATACAAATTGTCAGTAGTTTGACATAGTTTCTGCATTTTTAGTGCTCCATCCTGTATTTGAAATCAATGGGGAGCTTGTGATTTAGCCCTTGTGGGTTTCTTTACTGGACTTCCTGGCTTTTCATATCATTGGCCTAACTTCTGCTTGCCATGTATACTGTTTATGGAAATGCTAACGCTCCTGAATTTTCCTTTTTCGTTGGATTTGTTTCCTGTGAAATCTTACATACCGATTATTTGCATTTATTAGAGTCTGTTTTCTTGAAGTCCATTGGCTTTATTTTGCTATGCCACTTCTTTCCCTAAAAATTGTCAACTGTATCATTTCGTGGTCACTTTACCCAAGTTCTCTTCCGCCCTCACACTTTCAAATAGTTCCTATTGACTGGATTTAAACTAAACCGAGGCTTGTTTTATGCCATTAAGCTCCTGCACACTATCCATATGTTCCTACATCAAATGGGGAAAAAGGCTTCAATTTCCCGTAGACTGAAACAGCAGGATAAAAGAACTTTGCAACCACTTGGAAACTCTCTGCAGCAACAGTTCTCACTCCTGTCAAACAGTGGTTCAGAATTTCATTACCCTGTAACTCATGCTTATTGCTTCCAGGCAAATAGAAGTAAAGAATTCCTTCTTTTGCAGGTGAGGAGTTTTAGTATGATGTGCTCAGGTTAGACAGGAGATATTAAGAGAGAAATACAAGAAAATGGAAAAGAAATTGCTGCATAAATAACAGAGAAGGGCCAAAAAAAAAGAGAGGCAAAGGTAAAAACAGCAAAGGAACTGGAAGCAGTAAAGCTGAAGTTTGCAAAGTGTGAATGGGAAACGATGTGAGAACTATAAGAAAAATATGTAAGGAATATTAAACAATGATAGAATTATAGAAGATAACTGATTGCAAATGATGTAATTGCAAAAAAATAAAGTAATAYGCATATGTAAATTTAGACATTTACTTAGCTTGCTTAATTATTTTGGAATTAAAATTGGTAATAGGCAGCTGTGAAATTTTACAGGTAGACTTACAAGACATGCTATGTACTAACTTTCCATACTGCTACAAATTATACATGAAGTTCATCACACAACATTGCATCAATTCCCCTTTTATCTTAGCTACCTGCAGTGTGGAAAGAGAATTAAATAGAAGGCTATTGTGCCTCCTTTGTTCTATCTCATCCAGACTTACTGGCTGTTACAGTAGCTGGTAGAACCCCTTACTGCCTTCAGGCCTTTCTTGGCTGCAACAAGGAAGAGAAGACCTTTCAGGAGCCAGTTTTGCCAACTCTGATTAGCAGTTCTCCTTTATAAGCTATAAAGTTACAATTCTGCACGTTAGGTTGAAGCATTCATCCAAGTGACATTAGTTTTCAGTGATATCTAGATCTATAGAACATGTGGAAGCAATCCACTTTGGATGTGATGTTTTATTGTATCAAGTTCCATTTCTGAAAAGGTGACAACTTTCTGGGTGGGCTTACAGGGCTAAAATTGTTCTTGACAGAGAGGCCCAGTTTTGATAAACTGTGATCTTTTTGACCCCCTTTTTTGGTTTTGCTTTTACATAGTACTAAATTCATTGGCTAAAACCTTCATAGTAGTAATTTTTAAATGAGTAATGGTTAGTCAGTAAGCAATCTAAGTCTGGAATTTTTGTTGCCAGCTCTGAGTACCTGGAATTCTTTTCTCTACCTTTAGATCTCTTTACAGATACTATATGTTTTGTTCAGATAATAATATCCACTTGCAAATTTTAAAAATACAGTTATGGTATATATTTCAACAGCTGTATGTGGGGGGGGAAAAAAATGAACAGTGCTATTAAACTACCTTTCCACAGTCTTCAGGAATTTTTGTGATGAATGTTTGACTGCAAATCGTACTTCTTTTCTAGTATTTGGTTTAAATAATAGTAATGGTATAATTTTATGATATTTTTAGATGTACAAGAAGCCATTACCAGAAACTTATCTACTTCAAGTGTTTTACAGATAATCGCCCCTTTGGTAAGAATTTTAACTTAACTGTGCTCAGCTTTAGTTTCTATTAGCTGACCTTATGGATTATTTTATAATAAAAATATAATTGAAATTATTGACATTAGTCTGTTTAAATGGCTTTCCAGATTTTCAGATTTCCATTCATGTAAAAAAGAATCTACTAACAAACTTTATAACATTGTGATCAGGTTTTGACAGTTTATAATAGACTGTCTCATTGTTTGGCTTCGGTTCCCCTTGGAATCTGAAGACACCTGAAAAGCCCAGTAAGTTCTAAGAACCTTCAAAGAGCAGTAATTCAGCAGGGTCATTTGAACTACACAGAGCTCATAATTATTTTCCTCCTAAAGAAAGGAAGGAGGGGAATGATGCATGATAGTACATAAAGTAATTGGTAATGCAATGAATTCTCATTTTGACCTGCAGATATGCTATGTTCTATAAGTAATAGGTATTACCTTTCTTCTCTAACTGTTTGTATTTTATGTTTCATATATTCTGGATTCTGTCACTTTGAAACAAAAGTATCAGGATACCTGGAGTATAGAGGATAGAAAAGGCAGATGGGTGCTCTCCTCCCCCCMAAAAAAATTTAAAAAACCCACAAAATTTATAATTCAAATTATCAATTTATAATTCAGAAGTTAGTGTTTACAATTCTTCATTATCAGTCTCTTCCAATACTATATATATACATACATATATATATGCACACACACACACCCCTAGGAAAAAGTAAAGATAAATTACCATATACTTCACATAGTTCTTTCTTGGTTAAATTGCTACCCAAAATGTTAGAGAAAATACTCATTATTCAGAAGGCTTTTGCCACTTCCTGCGTTTGAGATGGAAAAAACCCAGAAAGTATCCAAGCTCCTGAATTCCAAATGATTGTCTGTTTTGAAGTGGGAGTGTGAAAAGAACACAGAGCACATCCGTTAGCTCTGTTCCTATGAGCTGTAGTATTGTGTGTGACTTGGGACCTCAGCTTGCTCTCTTCTGCCTCCTGTCTTGAAAATTTAATTCTTTATGGCCAAATAATTTGTAAATTTTGTATCTTTCAGCAATTAGTGTAGCATAGTTACCTTTATTGGGTCTAACTATGTATTATTAAAGCATTTTTGAGCCTGTGGGTTTCTGTGTGGCTTTCTTCATAGCCTATCCTACTTTAAAAAAAGGATTTATAGCTGTACCTGCCACCATTACATTTTCCTGGGTTCTTCTAGTCAGACTTCTTGGATGGCTGGTCTGTGAGAAAGCTTTTTCCCCCTAATTCTTCATCTACAAGATTTTTGTTGCATGAGTAAGAAATAAACACTAGACATTACTCAGGCTGTCCAGTTTCTGGAGCTACCAGTTCTCTGATGGACATTTAAAAMCCTTCTCTCCCTACAAGTATATACTTAAGCATTTAAACAGGTGTCTAGCTATAGCCATAGATTCAGATCTCAGACATGGGCTTGGAATTGCTCTTGATAATAAGAGTGAACATCTGTCAAAAAAGTTCCTAACTGCAGAAAGCGTATAGATGACTGAGATTTTGTCAAATTTTGTGCTATGAGAAGCCATTGTTTTTTTAATGTTTATGTCATTTGACATGATCTCCTGCTTTAGTTCTCCTATTTTCACTCAGTATTTCGTATGAATGACATTGTAATACCAACCTCTAAATCCAGATAAGGYGAACAGTTGTTCATATAATGGAAAATAGATCACATGATATCGTCAAATGATGTTTTTTGAATTATATGTCATATGTAATCACATTTTTATATATATATGTATATATATTATCATTCTCCATTTTATTATAGAATATATCGGCCCCTTTTGTGAACACTACAGTACACTCACAGCAGAATCAGAGTGCATCTGCTATCAGTTGATTGCAATTGCAGAGGAGATACTGATATTATCATAAAAAGGCTGCTCCAGGGGATTGCAGCCTTATGTACTTTATATGTAAAGTATATATTATTTGACACTATAAAACAAACAGCAAAATAAAGATGAAAGCAGTAACTCAAATAATGAATGTCAGTGACTAGTAAACATTTTTAAGATAATTCTACTTTATTATGTACTTTATTGTAAAATACTGTATATTAAAATAATAAAAATATCTCACATTTTTAGTGCTTATATTGGTAGTGTAAAGTTCCTGTATCTATAATGAAAGTGAAATGAAAAAAAATGATTTTGGTACCTAAATTATGTTTAAACTAATCTCCTAACTTCCTTGTTTTTTAATATTTTCTAATAAATTCTATTACATTTGTAAAAGATATATTGTAAAAGTGATCTGATTATCAGTAAATAATGCATGGAGTTTCACTTTTTATCTTCATATTCGTGGCTGTATTGCAAATTAGTGCAGACTGTCTGTTGCCCTTTTTCATTAGTTACATCTGATGGCTCTAAAACTGACTGTGCTCCCAATATCGTATTTCTCCTGGCACCTGCTCCTGCAATTCTTGATGAATTTGTTCAGATCTGTTGGACTTCCTCTTCTCCAGATTTTCTCGATAACGTCTATCAATACTTGCACTTAAAAAGCAGTTCTTCCTCAACTCCTTATGTAAAGAACCCCAAGCTGAAATTGTCAGGAAACTAGAAAGATGCTTCAGAAGGAAACTAAAAGCTATTGGTATATAGATGCACTATCACTGAAGCACTTCTGGAAACCTCTATACGTCAGTGACAGCTTTAGGCTAAAACAATTATTCTAGAAACATAAAGCCATAAGCACCCAGCCAGCTTATCAACAAGACCCTTTTTTTGGTTTTCCTGATTTGCTTTACCATTGTAATCCACTCTATAAAATCTTTAAATAGTGGGGAATACATCAAGACAAGAGGCCTGGAGATCAGGACTCCATTTCTATGTTTAAAATACCTAGATGGAGGCTAATATTAATTATTGTGCATAAGGGTATATGTAGTCTAAGAGCATGTCTAAGTGGCATTCTGCAGAGCTAAATGCTCTTGTAATTGTCTTTGTAGTTGATTACTTCATTGGGCAAATTGATCTTGGCAGTCTTGGTTTGGCACATTATACATTGGTCCCTCAATTTTAAATTCATCTGTAACATGACTTTAAGCATGTCAACAGATTTGATGCGTTTGGTGATAAACCTTTCTACATTGTTATGTCCGGCAACAGTTCCAGATGAAAGGCCTTTTGTTAGTTAACTAGCACAATAACTAAATTTGTAAAGTTAGTTAATAGCTAAAGATCAGTAACTTTTTAATTCCCTCCCTTTTGTTCTTCCTTTGCTGTTTCAGTACAAAGTAGATAAACATTGCAAAAAGCTGTGGAAGATATATACAATGCATGGGATCAGCCAGCAAATCTGGTAGCCAGCAACAAAAAGCAATAAAAGCAATTTACTAAATCTCTGGATTYATATTAGATGCCTGATTTTCCCTTCACATCTATACAGGAAGAACTGTGGGTTTAGTTTCAGGACTTAAGCACTAGCATATTTCCCTTAGAGATCTGCCTGAATCACACTTGATCAGTAATCCCACTAAAACACTCAGCGTTATCGGTAGCCTTTGTTAAAGTATATGGCAGCTTAGAGGAGTCATTTTTCAGGAGCAGGCTCAGTGCTGTACCAATGCAACCATGGAAACATGCACCCAGAAGGACGCAGGCATTGCTCTCAATAGAATGCATCTTCCCAAGGTGTAAATCAAGTGACATTTGGCAAAAGTATTTTTAAAACTTTGTAATTCCCCATAATACCAAGATCAGCCTGCCAGTATCTTCAATAAGTGCTTTTGGAGTGCTTAGAAGGCAACCTAGTTGTAAAAAGAAGACAAAAAGGAAGCCTATCTTCTCTTCTGCACATCAGTAAAAGGGACAGTTTATCAGGGGTTGAGAGCTACCTGCTGGCTGCCCATGTCAGCCATGCTAGCTACATGTGTAGCAAGTAGTTAACAGCTGAAATTTTACAAAGGAAGTTTAGAGGAAGATTGATTTTTCTCAAAATAATGCTTGGAAGAATGAAACAATGCTACCTTTCTGCGATAGCTAGGCCTTGCAACATCTCTGGAGGAAAAGTCAGATATGCTTCAATGGGGTGACTTCAATCTGAGGCCTGTTTAGATAAACTGTATTTAACATCAAAATTGCAGAAACTTGGTGTCCCTTATGATAGCTGTTGCTGTCTGTCCTGTTAGTGCTGCTGGAAGGGGGAAGCTGCAACTCACATGCCTGAAGGATTCTGATGTGTCTCAATAGTTACTGGATCTTTGTTGCTCCCATATATCTATGTATCTAAAATTCCCAGCAGAAGAGGTGTGTGTATCCTCAGAGCAGATGAGCAAAGGCCTTCTTAATTGAATTCAAATTTGGTTTGCACTGAAAAAAACAAGTCCTTGCATCTCTGTTCGTATGCAGTACACTGCAACATTCTACTATGGTGAGGATTTAATATTTAAATAGCAAGGAGAAGTTTCCCCACAGAGATTAAGAGAGGGAAAGCAAATAATCCAAATACCAGAGGCCATGGATCAAAAACAACCCTGCTAGTCAGCGAGCCAGAATGCCAGCTTAACCAGGTTTCTTCTCCTGTTAATCAGTTTAGGTGGCGAAAGCAAAGCCCATGAGTCAGCTTCCTCTCTTAATTACATGTGAGATTTCTCAAAAACAGGTGCCTGCATTTAAGTTTCTAGGAAAATATTTTCAAGAGTTAGTTCATTTAGGGTCATAGGCTTCAACTAACAGATAATAATCTTGTATTCTAGATCACTTTGACTCTTTTGATAATACTAAAGTACACTTCTTGTTTAGGTGTCTAAACAGTTTGATTCTCAGAAATAGGGAATGTGCATTACTACAATGACTCTGTGGCAGCTGCTGGATACTGAGCACTTTTGAAGAGCCAGCAAGTTCTTTTTTTTTCCTATTAGTTGATGATTATGCTTCAGATTGATATTTCCAGGCTTTTCTATTACATAGAAATTTAAAAAGGCTTAATTTTATTTTTCAAGTATGAAGAAAAAGTAACTATGTTAAACCCAATAAGCTTGGTTCAGACATGGACATATTAAAATTTTGGTACCTTTGATTTCTTTCAAAAATTCTGCCTACCATTTCTGCTGCTTTTTAAAAAAAATGATCCATTTTCTTTCTATAATCAAATCTTAGTATGAGAGGAAAACATATGAAAACCCAGTTAAAGTTACGGCTTTCCAGTACAGGCCTAAATACAGAAAATTAAAGCATCTTTAAATATGCACATATATACCTGATTTTCAGCTTGATTGAACACCCATAAAGGTGGTTTCAGGTGCAAGAACACCTCAGTGCTTTTACAGAAACACATTCAAATGGTCATCTTCCAAAAATAACCATGTATCCTCAGTACCTATACTTTCCTGTGTGATAAAAAATACACTTTAAGCAAAAGGCTAAAGACTAGCAGGTCACATGAAATCATACAGGGGAACCAGAGCACATAATTAATTTTTAATTGATAAGATTAATTTTCACATTTCACAGAAAGTGAATGTGTTCCTCTCCTTGGAAAGAAATTTCCTGCTTTACACTTCACTCGTAGTCTAATTTGGTCCTTGAGCCTCAGTACTCTGGGTAAAGTGGCCCATCCATAAATCATGGATTTTTAAGGGAAATTTAGCTGTGGCATAATATTTTTTTTCTATTACTGCAATGCCCAGGCAACCCAACAGCAATAAACACCACAGAGAGGCCTGCAGACAAGCAGTAAGGCTCCAGAGCAAAATGAAGGCAAGATTGCAGCACAAGATGGCAATTCCACAACTCCTCTGTGTCAGTATCCCATGTGTAACAATAAGCCCATTCCAGCTTTACTCTACCTAGGAAAAGTTACAATAGTGGTGTAGTATTGCCTTCAACACGTCGACTAGCACAAGGAAGCAACCAGGGAGAATATCCCAGCTCCCAAGTGGCAATGGAGCAAAATCAGGTGAAGGTGTCCTTGACAAAGCAGTCTCCAGAGCACAGACAAGGCTGAGAGAAGGCCAGAATTTGAAGAAAGGGTGGCCCTGAGGTTAACACAATCTATATCCCTGGTCAGGGGTTTGCAGGGCATGAAAACACCCCTGCCAACATCCCCTTCTTCACCTGTGCAGCAGCCTGCAAAGCCAGGAAGATGATCTTCCTCTACATCCTGGAGGGCAGCACCGGCTGATAGCCCACCACCTACACTAGCCCTGGTGGCAGGAAGCAATGGAAACAAGGCCTTCTGGTCAGGGTGGGAAGAGACCCTGGCTGCCGTTGATGCTGGAGGCAGGGAGGACAGCCATGAAGGCAGCAGTTGAGGATGTGATGGGTGGGTGAAGCTGCAGCCACATGGGGACTACACCAGGTCCTCAGAGCTGGTGGGGGACAGGCAAGGAGATAGGGCCTGGATGGGCTGCAGCTGGGGCTGCCATGACAGCCTCGGGCTTCTGAATAAGACTCTCCTTCTTCTTCTGGCCCTTTCTGTCAGCCACAGGCATGAGGCAGCAGGGTCCCTACCTGTCCTGTTGATAACATCTTGGTGGTAACAATAACTACAGTGATGAATGAAGGGAAGAGGGTGGCTTGAAGAGGTCAGAGATCTTCCTCCTTCAGCCTTCCCCCCTGCACACAGCTCTTCTCAGGGATAGGGCAGTAGCAGTAGGCCCCCGGCCCATGGTGGGCTATGAGCGTCCACATAATGTTGTGGGAAGGCACTCCAGGGTGGAAGGGGGGCTGGAGTGGGGAGGGTGGGAGGGTTTCTAAAGAAATCTGACTTGTCAGGCTGAAGTGGAAAAGAAGTTGGATAGGGAACAGCTCTGAAAAAAGAGAAGAGAGACAAACTGCACGTAGTAGCAGGGGGCGATGAGAAGGGAAGAGGCAGGGAACGCATGAAATGGGGAAGATCCATGCAAAGGGAAGGAGGGGAAAGAAGAACCCATTCATAACAGGTGGGAAAACTTAGGTGAAGCAGAACATGTGGAGGAGAAAAATCAAAAACTGTGAGGAAGG
The DNA here is from genome assembly GCF_003343035.1 of Apteryx rowi. Classification (NCBI taxonomy): domain Eukaryota; kingdom Metazoa; phylum Chordata; class Aves; order Apterygiformes; family Apterygidae; genus Apteryx; species Apteryx rowi. The sequence continues at coordinate 685,449 of NW_020450723.1, read as the reverse complement.
AGCATGTGTGTGTGTTTTTTCCCTTTCCAAAAAGAAAATAGCAATTATAGAGAAGGACAGAGCAGTGAAGGAGTAGAGCAGCAGTGAACAGGTAGAAGGAGACTGTTCTGTCCTCAGTCTCCCAGGGTCTGTTTTTGGGTTGGTTCAGACTCCCAGTCTGGGCCTGAGGTCTTGGGGGCTGCCCTTAGAGAAGGGCCACAGGGCATCCTTTCTTCTTCTTGCTTTTGCCTTGGTCTTGGTCGAAGCTGCCATGGGTGCTGTAGGCTGGTTGAGCATAGAGAAGCTCTTGCCAACGTAGCAGAGGCTGACCATGGAGAAAATGAAGGAGGGCATCATGATAACTCAATGGCTAAGGCCAGAATCAAAAAATAACAAGAGGCCAATGAGAATCCCAAGGAATATTTTAGCCTGGAACCTTTGCCAAGGACCGAAGCTATCCAGGTTGTTGAAGGTTATGAGCAAGAAGATGAAGCGCCAGCAGCCAGCCTTACCTTGTCAGCCACTTGGTGGATGCCAGCAGTTTGCTGTACATCTTTAACCTGCAGAGAACAACAGCAGGGAGAAAACAAAGGATAATAGCAGGATATATTTGTATCTCAGGACATATACATATATGTCTCCATCTATAGCCATGATAGAAAGCAGGATATAGGGGCATGGATCTTTGGTCTGAACCAGTACTGGTATTATTACCCATTTCAATAGATGTTGGATGGTTGAGGTTTTGTATGCTTTCTGAATTTTGAAGTTTTCATTTGTATCCCAGCCTCATCACTGTACTGCACTAGCATCAAGTCCAGGCAGCAGCAAACTCAGATAGTATTTAGAAGTGTGTTCTGGGCCAATTTGCTCTCATTAGGAAAAAGTATTTTCTGTAGGTACTGGATTTGCAAGATAGCAGGAATGGAGCCTTGTGAAGGGATGAATGCCTTAGCAGAGCCACTATTGACAGCTGTAATCTGTGTTTCAAACTTCTTAAACTCTCTGTATTTTGCAATCAAAAGGAGCACAAGTAAACCTCAACTTCATGAGACTGTATGGGAGCAGCCAACATTTGTGTTAAATCACAGGAGTAAATACTGCCTTTCTATATAACCACACACTATTAGGACAGCAGGCATATCAAAACATTAGAGACTAGACAGCACCCTTAATATCTGCATTTTCCTATATTAATACAGTATTTAATACACAAGTCTTCAGTTGCATGGCTGGAGCCATGGTAAAGCTCCTGTTGTGGTGGAGAACCTGACTGATGCTGTTGAATTCTGCAAACAAAACCAAAATGACAACACACATTAGAAAAGAAATAAGCAAAATGTGGGCAGAATGAATACAGGGAGCAACGTCTAAAACATGTTGGTGTGTGGCAATAATCAGACTCACTTGTCATCAAATACAGCGAAATAATTGTATCTGCTGGATCAAATTGACAGGAGCTTCCATATCCTTATCAGCCTCATCATGATATTCATTAACAGATCAGCTCAAAATTATTCCTGCTCTAACTCCACTGCTTTTGTAAGAGAGAATTCACCCAGAGTGAATTTGACCACACATGACTAGAGATGAGGCAGGACTATATGGCCTCCACAGCTTTCCTGGAATTGTATTTCAAATTATAGCCTCAGGATTCCTGCAATATTGAATATAAATCCTAACCCCAAAACAATAGTGGCAATGATCCAGGTGACAGAAGCGGCTGTGTGTGACACAACTCTACATATAACATCTCTATTATTGTATATATTTATTTTGCATTTGTTTTGAGAAGGAAGGAATCATTCAACATTTTTATTTAATCTGTATCCAATAGTTCATGCTCTTTCAGACTGGGAAGAAAAGAAAAGAAAAAAGAAAAGAAAAGAAAAGAGAAAAGAAAAGAAAAAAGAAAGAAAGAAAAGAGAAGAAAAGAGAAAAGAAGGGAATGGAAGTGGAAGAAAAGTGAAAAGTGAAAAGTGGAGAGGTGAGGCGAGGTGAGGTGAGGCGAGGCTTTACTTTCCTAAGCTTTTTCTCCAATTTTCAGCAATGCTTGTTCATATTTAATTTTTTTTTTCATATTAGTGATGGGATACTGAATCTCTTTAATGTTGTGCTATCATACAGTTAGGTAAAAATGCCAATGGAATGGAACATATTGTCTGTTTTTCGATGGTTATTGAAGAATGGTGCCATTGAGGAAGCTGAAATAAAAACATTTATTTCAAAAGAAAAAAAAATACCTGTGAAATACTTCAAAGTCAGCTAAGAGTTTTGGTCAAAGAGAAGAAAAATTCAGAAAAGTTGAAATATTTCTGTTTATATTTAAAAGACTGTTCTAACTTTTCACTTAAAAACAAATTTAGAGGCTAAATTTAGCTTAATAAAAGATCAGTCAAAAGCTATATAACATGTTTTGTTTCAGGTCTAGTTAAATATTTTGGTCATGTCTTGCCAATGGAAATTATTTCCCCTTTTCATTTCTCATTTCCCCTTTCATTTTCATTTCATTTCAGTTACTTGTTTGCACAATCTATTCAAGATCACGGTGTGCTACGTGTGAACCTCTCTCCCTTCCTGCAGAGCTTTCTCGTAGCTTGAGTCCTACCAGAAACGAAAGGTGACTTGGTTGACCAGATAGATTATATGTTTAGGGTAAGGGTATAACAGCCTCGATTCAGTGGAACTGAACAGCATGAGCTTGGGGTTTCCTAGACAGTTCTATGCCAGTAACAAATATAGTAAGACTTTCCTCCTTTTTTTGGATTGTTAGAAAGCTGGATGAAAATGCGAAAGCAATTATCTCCTTCAGATCTCTGAAAACTACTGCACCATCTGCACCCTATGGTGAAGTCCCTCTTCCTGAGTGTCCGAGATCTGCAGAAGGAATCTGCTTTCTGAAGCAGAATGTGCTGTTCGATCTTGTGGGATAGCATCGCCTTTGCACACACAATGCGCCATTAAAGGCACAATGAAACCTCCCAATTCAATGGTCTTATTAGACATACATGTGTTTGTGTTCTAGAGGGAGAGATATATATAGGATATGTATCCATGTGTTCTAGAGGGATGGAGATATATATATATATATATATATATATATAAACAAATCCTTAATGCTTGCTAATTAACCCCGTTTATGAGAGTGATAGACATAATAACTTTTTTCTATTATTTTTAGAATTCAGGATGTGGCCTACTATAATGCATGCTTCTGTGTTGTTGCTACAAAAATACCCTGCTGTATGGGAGGGGGGGATTTGTCTTCATCTGAGGGAGTTTTTTAGACCAAATATGGCCCAAGCCTGTTTGATAGTTCTCTTGTAAATGAAATGATGACAATCCTCTTGTGACTAGGAGACATTCCAGAGCCAGGGTGTAGAGTTACACAATGGTACAGTGTCTTGCCCCTGATTTATAATTTGAGAAGCAGATTGTGTTCAGACAGAATGTGAGCTGAACAATGAGGTTTCTAGTCCTGATCTCATTAACAGAGATTTACACCAAGAGGCTATTGTATCTTGTTCTTTTGGTTTGCAATGCCAGCAAACATTCATAAAGTTATTTAAAAAAGAAAGCTTCTGTCACACACTTAGGTCAGAAAGTTCTCAGGAAAGCATCCAGTCAAATATAAAGTGGTCTCAATCGGCACTTATTTATGGCTTTTGTTTTTTGGCCTTAATAAGACTCAGAACGATTACTGTATCAAACATCTCACTCAAGCTGATTGCATTTAAAGATCTGTGGAGATATGGCTTAAAACACCTTTTCTCGTATTTATATTTGTTCACAGTTAAGTCACTTTAAGATATCTTATTATTTGCAAATCATGCATAGTCACTGAAAGAATTTTCTCTCAATGCAGAAGAACCATTAGTAGGTGGAATAACAATAATATCCTGAGAGCTGCTTTCCATCCCCAGCCCCTAGAGACTCTGTGCTAAATGAAAGGTCATGAAGACGCTGCCATAAAACCTGTTCTTTGCTGAGGATGCACAATACATTAATTAATGTTTCAATAATGCTGCCAAGCAATTTGGCCTGACCACCAGTATAGAGAAAACGGAGGTCCAGCCCCAGTCTCACTCTGCTAGAAAGCAGCCGGGTGTGTTGACAAGGCAGCTCTGGAGCCTGCGGGCCAATTCTGGCCTGCCGTGGCAAAAGCTGAAGTCACACAGAGGCCAGCAAAGCCAGCACTGCTCTGACGAGATTAAAGGACAGGGTATCTGGAGTACGGGAGGCATCTGGCTTCACAGTAAGTGAGTGCCACCCAGCTGTCATCACCGCTTTTCCATAGTCCTGAGAAACCCGGACAGTTTATCAAGGCATGTGACTTACCAGTCCCACCTGCATCAACTTGTGTGCTGTTGCTGGTATAAATACACTTACACTGAAATGAGCCCATTAAACACTGTCAAATGTTGATCACTGAAGTAATGCTCATGTAAGCCAAGTTATGTTCCCCCAGACATTTGATGCATACATCAGACGATACGCCACTCCAGCCCAAATTCTGTGGCCAGTTTACATATATTAAACAGCTGAGAGTATGTGGGGGATAGAGCAGAAAAAACATGTGAGGCAAATCTTCAGTTGGCAGCTAGCTCCACATCACGGGAAACTGCTGCTAAATACCATTGACTGTAGCAAAGAGCATGGACCAGTCACATCATGTGCGGAAAGAAAGAGAATAACGCTGCACAGGGCAGGGGGCACTGGGGAAAGGGGGTGTTGTGAATACAGACAGATGTGTCTGTGATTTGTGAAGTTTGTACTGTGAAAATAAGACACATTTCCCCCAGTAAAGGTGCACAGTTTTTAGCTAGGTCTTCCCTTTGGGCTCTTCTAGCTGAATGCCTACTAGAGATTCAAAGAAATAATGCAATATCCTCTCAATAAACTCTGGGCCTCAGTGTTACAGCAAAGAGTTCCACAGTATTCGTGACCCTACTTTTTTCAATCAAATTTGAAATCGATTCAGGTTATCTCAGCTTCATAGCATGTCCCTTTGCTCTGTTGAGCCTGGGGAAATAGGAACATCTTGCTCACTTTTTCTGTTGTATTCAATGTTTTGCAGGCTTTTTCCAGAAGAAGAGTTCAGACTGTACTCCAATAGCAGCTTTTCTATCTTGCTAATGACATGTCACTGAATGCCAGACAGCCCAAATATGGAATAATTAGAACAGTAATGGATGGCATTTTCTAGGCAATATGTGAATGATAAGCTGTAACTAACTTTGTCAGTCTTCAGTGTAATCCTTACCTTTTTTCTTTGGCTGAACATTTGGTGTTAAGTGAAACAGAAAAGAAAAAGGTGAACTATGCCTTCTTTTTTTCCCTGAAATGTTAATAACTATTCTTTATCTCCCACAATCTTCCCATAAATCTTATTTTCCTTCAAGGGATTTCTCCTGCACAAGTTTCCTATCCAAGTGCAATTGATTTCTAGCACTTCATGCTTCCTTTAGCACAAAGAACGCTGCTTCATAATTCGGGAAGAGACAATCCAGAGAGCTTGTTCTACTATAGCTACTAGAACTCTGTCAAAGTGCTTTCTTTAAAGCTAATGCCAGGTCAATAGCTAAGGAGAATGGTAGCAAGGGCAGATGCAGAGACTGGTGGACCCAAGCTTCAGCTGGCAGTGGAGGAGAAGAGAAAAGGAGGAGGAACTGCAAACTGAGCTATGTATGGGCAGCTCAGATCTCAGGAGACCCTGCAGCAAGGTGCAGAGCTTGCTGAAAGTTCTTTTTAACAGGCAGTTTGGGCACACATTGCAATTTCCACAGCCAGCTCTACTGAACTACCTCCTGCCCAGCTGTGGTCTAATGTACTACCTTATTCAGCACCTAGCTTCCAATGCAACTATTCTTCATGGGTACACATTGAAGGGAGTGTATTGCTGCTAGCTTGATGTTACTGTTTATTGTCATTTAAACCAGACTCAGTCTCCAGACTCAGTCTCATGTCTTCTTTTATCTAATTCCCTAGAAAGCTATGGGGTATATTTTGTCTGAGAGACTCTGTACAAATATAATTGCATTGTTTCCCTTTGTAGCAACCCAAATGATGAGAACAACACCAAGGCAAACTTTGTCTGAATAATATGTGGAAAGTTTTGCTGAAATTGTTTAGAAAGTGGATCATTTCCATTTTCCATCCAATACAAAAAGAAATATCGAGACCAGTTCTAAGTTCTTCTGCTTCTGCCACTAATGAAGGAAAAGAGACCCCATACAGAGCAAAACCCCATACTTCCAACCCAGTGCCAGAAAGGCATGAAGGAACATCAGTACCATTTCCCTGCAGAAGGTCTCACAGGTATATTTTCTGAGGTCCTACCTAGACTCAGTTACTCCAGCAAAAACAGTAAATACTAAGATTCTTTCATCTCTCTTTGCAAGTGACCTTTTCTGCTCATGGTATTTATACAAAGAGGCTGCTCCAGTGAAGCACTTTTCAGGTTCCCTATTGGTCATTTCAAAGTTGTTAAAAAAAACAACTATATACAGGATAAAGTCTCTTGCTTAGAAGATTAGATGAAGGAGATTATTGGGAGACAATAAATCTAAACAGACTTTAGTTAAAAATGTTTATATTCTAGAACAAATCAGGTATAATAGATCAGATACAGTCTGTGGAGTCTAATGTCCCTAATAACTCAGAATGCTAGTTATTCACAGATTTTCAAAATATTGGGGATCTAAGTCGACCACAGGAAGGGGGAGCACTATAACAGCTATTGTGCAGTATTATTACTTTATTATATAACAGTGCATATATGTAATATGTATTATACTGTATATACTATATTATGTATATATATAGAATTWTATATATTGTATTATTAGATATTGCTATTAATGTCATTACAAAATTTTTTATGTTGGTGTCTTCTACAAAACTAAAAGCCTGCATGGAATTAGGAATATAGAAAATATACAAGGAGATTACTTTTCTTTTGAATGTAAAAGCTAGATGCTTTTGAAGAAAACTGGCGCTCATCTCTGCAGAATACTTGCATCTTGTTTTTCTTTTATCAATAATAATCTAAATTTAAGACAAAAATGTTGCTGTGAAATCATTAAAAGAAGTGCTTTCTTTTTCCCTCTTTTGGAAGGAGAGAAGCAATCTAACATATTCATTATAATGAAAGAAACAATTTTTTGGACAATTTTATCATAATAGTCCAAAGCTTTAAAAGGTAGTTTCAGAAGTTTTTAGTGTCACTCAAAGGGACAGGATTCAAAGTTCCCATTCATTTTAATAGAAACTGGGTGTCCACATTTCTCTGACATACTTGAAAATCTCAAGTATGATTCTTAAACCAAGTACAAATACAGCGCTTGAGCAGCACATTTCCCTACAAAGAGCAGTGAATGTACAGAACACTTGCAGCAGATTAAGGTGCATCCAATGGAAAAGCCTAGTTCAGTTCCTGAATAACAAAGTGTAAATCCTTTCAAGAAGTCTTGCAGAAGAGACTTTAAAATAAGATATGTCCGCAAAATACGCAGATTTTCCCTGTCTCCATGGGTCAAAATTCTCTTTTTCAGTGATACGTAGCTGTCAGCCATGTTACCCTTCCCCTGAGAGCTGAGAGCAAACACGTGACTTTAGAGCACAGCACTTACAGCCCTGAACAGTCCTATCAACTTAGCTTGGCACTGCATGCAACATCTGGCCCATAATTAATACAGTATTTTAAGATCCTTCAGGTGCTATTAAATACAAGGTATATTAAACTAATGAGTCTAAAAGTTACTCTTATTTTTTTCCGGAGATAGGCTAAGGAAGGGGGAGTTATTAACATATTTTAAAAAGCAGGAGTACTGGATCCTGCATCTCTTCCTGTACCTCAAATCTTTTTTGTCACTAATAAGACAGTACTTACACATGAGCGTGTGGGGTATCAGATGGCCAGTTTCTGCTTATTCGTTTCCTATAAAGAACTTAACTACTGTGGCCACTCACGTTTCCTTTGGCAGCTGAGTAGCTGAGGTTTAACGTGTAATAAATCTGCAGGCATAGCAGAGCCCAAGCCCTGTCATGTCCATGCCCACTGTGGGCAGGGGAGGCCACCGAGCTGGCCAGCCCACAGGCCACCACTGGCCCCGCGCAGTGAGCCACCATCTCGTCCACGTCCCTCTGAGGCTTGTGCCCCTGCCTGCTGCCGCTCAGCTGCCTGGCGGGACTAGACGTGGTCTGAAAGCTGCCCCTCAGTGGCTGACAGTTGCCGTATATGGATATATCTAGAAAGTTTTGAGAAAATGTTAAAAAATAATTGTACGGTACCTGTGTAGACTGAGGAATTAGAAGTTTCCTATGTCTACTGTACATACGTAGGTAGACATTACATTTGAGATAATTGTCATATGCTTCCTGTTAACAACTGGAGAGAACTAGGCACATTTAAGGAACAACTCATCTGTTCCTAAGACATATATCTAAAATATGTCAGAGGAATCAGTCTCTAAAAGTGCCCATTTTTCTCTAATGACTTGAAAGAGAGCCTAGAGACTAGCTCAGATATAAGCATTGTGTAGACCTTTGAAGGTAAATGATATGAATGCCATCATAGGCAGATCCAAAAGAGGTCTATTGACTTCTTTTCTTCACTTTTTCCTCTTGGCATACTAGGGATTTTGTTTGTTTGTTTGTTTGTTTGTTTTTAAGATCTCAAGACTACGTTACAGAAGTTAGCTACAAAAGGGAGTATAACATGAGAACTTCACTATCACTGGCGCAGCCTGTGGCATACCCTGGCCAAGGTCATGTCCCTGTAGATACAACTTTGTTCACTTGCAGTCAACTCTCCTTTATCCTAGTAATTAAAGAGCTAGGATTCCACAAGTAAATGAAAAAATATGCTTCTAAACCTAAGCTGAGGAAGTTTGAAGTCTCTGCATCCTAATTCCTAACACGTCTGGCTGGTGCCACCTATACACCCGGTGTACAGAAACTAAGCTGACTCTGCATAGATCAGTTTGGCTATGTCTGTACCAGTAAATAAAATGAACCAGAACCAAGTCTCTAGCTCTGAAAGCATGTAGCATGCTACAGCTTGCAACCATGCAGCTGAACTCTCTTCCCACATAGAATAGGATGCTTTCTTCATATTGCATATTGGGAAGAGGCCTGAGGACTGTGTGAGCCCCTGAGCTGAGTCTGGACATGGTCTAAGAGAGTGCTAACTGGCAGAGGCCATATCATGCCAGGACTGTGCAACCAGTTCAAATGTATGGACAAGTACAGGCTGGTGCCTAAGCCCATGCCCTGGTTTACTACATGCCATGAGTGTGGCTATACAGGTTGTTTAAGAGTCCAATAAGATGTATTTGCTCAGACATAGTGCTATGTAAATATGGGTTATGGTTTCCAAAGGGAAGGTGGTCTTCAAGCAGCCAGCTCATATGTCTCTATAACTAGGGCATGGTTTATCTGCAACACAGATAATCTGGCCACAGATAACGGAGAATTGGCTGGATTTTCAATATAGTATTGCATTGTGATCATATCAAGGGAAGAGAATATATTACAATAGCATGCTCAAAATTAAACTGGAGAGGGGTTTTAATATTACACCTTCCTACTCTCTAGACTGAGTCTTCAATACTCTAAGGAAAGAAGACAGCATTTTCAATGTTACCTAAATAACTTTCTCAGTTGAATCTGACCAGCTCTGCTATGAAGTTTTGAGTTACTGCAGATGGAAGACATCTGAGGGATACAGAGGGTGGAAAAAACTATTTCAAATTTAGTAAATAAAAGGTACATCCATACTGTCTTGTTTGTGTGTGCTAGTTTTGTGCCCAAGTCTTGTCTCCTGAATGTCCATGCTGCATACGTGTTTGCTCATCTCCAGTCTCCACTCTGGAGTGAGCTCAGTTGTTCCTGGGCTGGGGAAAACTAGGCAGAGACTAAGAGATGGTGTGTGCCAGTGTCCCACCCCCACACTGCATGGAGATACAGTATGAATGTGACTCATGTTTTATTTGGCTTCTCCCAGACTAACCAGTATTTCAGCAAGCCCCTTGATGGCCTCATGTCCTAAGCCACCCTTGGTGTTACACAACAAAAAGACTTATCTGGCAGGCTGCAAACAGACTTCTCAACAGCAGCCCTGGGCAACATCTTAAAAGGACCATACTCAAATCAATGGCTCCATTGTTGGGAAGATTTCTTAGCAGCAATTCAAAGTTATACTGAGTGCCATAGCTCAAGCTGATTTTATACAAACTGGAGAGAAGTGCGGGTTCAAATTCAAATATATATATATGTATGTATGTATGTATGTATGTATGAATTTTGTCTCACATATGTATATGTGTGTGCGCATGCATGCAGGAAGGGCAACCAGCCCTGGGATGCTACCAGGCATAGTTGCCTGTCTATACCAAGACACCTGTGATCTTTGTAAAAGGGGCAGCAGCAGAGTTCTTCATGATCCATGATTGTTGTGACCATGACCTTGAGAAGCAGGTTTCTGTTTTCCTTCTCCAGACACCAATATTACAGTGAATGCCAGGAAGGAGCCCTCTTTCTGTGACACCCCTAYAGGGACACATGGTCTTCTAATTGACTCATTATCACTGTTGCTCTGGTTGCTTGTTCTTAAGCTTTCACAGCAGCTGGTTGTTTTTTCTTTAGGGTATATCTATATCGTTAAATGAAAGAGGACCAGGTAATGAACTCAAGCATCGACACTTATTGTCGCACTGCTTAATTGTTTGTCCTCTCCTTGACTCTATTTTGAATCACTCCAATTATTTCTAACAGAGGCCAGTTCCAGAAGGAGTTGAGCCTGGACAGTGTGGACACAAGCCAGGCAGTGCCTCAGGGCCCTGATCAGTTCTTCAGTATAAATATAGCCAGTCTGAGTGCAGCATGCTCAATGGGATGAAAAGGAACAAACAATTCTGATTCCATTTAGTGCCAATTTAGGGCTCTTAACACCACCTTCCCCACAGATGAAGCTGTTGTGCTGCCTAGCTAAGGGTCTTTGTCTGAGGATAGGGTGAAAAGTTGTGAAATCTATCTGTTCTGATTGAAATTTGCAGTGCTGCAAGGAGAGTTCAGGTTTACTATCAATGCTTCAGGAGGAGGAATTCAATATGTTGTTGATTTTGGTAAAATAAAAGTCTGAAATAAGAAGTACATTCAAAATAAACAGGATCCTAAGAAGGGCATTCACTTTAATTTTATGTTTATTTTTCCCCAGAGGGAAAGAGGTAGAGCTTGCCAACTTTTTAAGTTGCTTGCTAACTGCATAATGAATGGGGAGAAGTTAACCTTGACTATGTTTTTAATTTCCTTTGGGAACTAGATGCCAATTTATTTGAAGTTTTTCTGTTAACATCTGAATTCTTCTGTGTAGGGGCCACCTTACACATCTAACATGATCTTTGGTGCTTCCAGATTAATCAAATATCTTATAGCCAAATGATTTGTCAGAATTACAGTTCAGAATATTTGGCACAGTTGATCTAATTTATGGCAAGTAAGAAGATATAAATATATAGACACAAAAAATTGCTTCCTGAGACCCCTTGTTTATTCCTTGGATACTTTGCTGTTCCATTAACACTGAATATGGTTCTAAATCTAACTTTAAAAAGAATGTTCTTAACAAGTATGTATCAGGATTGAAAATCTAAGTATCCGACAGGAGTGATATATCAGCCTCTCTAGATATTCACATGTGAATAATATGTATGACTCCAGTCCTTCTGCTGTTGAATTAAAAGGCAAAACTCCAATAACTGTTGTGGGAGTAGCATCTGAAAATCTTTCATGGACTTAAAATGAAGAGAAATGGCTACCAAATCGAAAACTGACCTTATAGCCAATTCCAGACTTGTCAATCAAGAATAAATTATATTAAAAAAGTCTTTTGGAAAAATCTTTGCATCTCCTTGTGCTTTACTTATAGAATAGGGAAATGCTTGTGTGCCTTACAAGCTCTCTAGAAAGTTAAATAATGTTTTTTGAAATGTATAAGGTCTCCAGATAGGAGTATAAAGCATCAGATTATGTACCATTCTGGATATAATCAAAACATGATTTTGTGAGCTCTGAAGGACGCAATGGGTTCATTACAAGCACCTTATCCTTTTCCTGTTTATTGTGTCTTGGGGTATAGGCTTGAAATCTCTTAATACCTCTCCTTCAGATTACGAACTCTTTTATTGTAAACACGTCTGGCACAACTAGTCCATTTTTGGCAAGGATCTCCTGGTCTGTTGTTATATAAATAATTCCTCTAAATGTTGCTGCCCTGATTCTTTTTATTTTTTTCTAAAAGGGTCTTAATACCCAAACATTTTGACACTCCAGTCTAAATATTCCTCAGCTGAATTTCAACATGATTAGGAAGACAACTGCAACTTTAGAGAAAATGGCAACAATCCCATTGCCTCCCTCTGGGAGACAGACTGGGCACTGTAAATTGTGCATCCTTCAAAAGGAAAAGACATCACGTCCTTTTGTCAGGACTTCTGACTTTGAAAAGATTAGTTTGTAAGTCAAAACCTTTATCAATCACTTGTTAGCCCAAGCTCTTGCAAGGAGAATTTGTATCTGGAAATAGAAATACAGAAAGCATTAACATCAAAAGTAAAATGTTGCTACTTCTCTTTCAGTCTTGGAATAAAAGCTGATTATTCATTCTGCACCATCTCAATTAAAGAGGAAGGACAAGTCTGTCTCTTTTGCAGAGGATGGAACTGATTGGTTCCATCAATTTTTATAGTGTCTGGCTCAATTTTGCTTATTATTATTCCAAATAAAATGTATGTATTCTTGGACACACTTTAAGAAAAAAATGCATATCATTTTATTTAAATGATTTGGGGAAGAATAGTAAAATAATAGTAAAAATGATTTGGGGAAGAGAGACTCTTATTTGGCTTATATCTTAGAATAAGTGTGATATTTACTCATCAAGACAGTAATGTTTTACTAACTGAGGAAGCTCATTTCTTTTATCCTGATTCCTTCAGAAAGGAGTGAAAAGGGAGACAGGACTGACACTGACATTCCAACTACACAGCATGATTTGTGAGACCTGATGATTTAAAGGGGATGGAAACACCAGGTGGGATGGACAATATAAGGACAGATTTTTAAAGAATTTTATATACTTACAAAGTATGCTATCCTGCTACACTTACTGTGGCTCTGCAACTTTTTTTTTTTTTGGCAGGTGCAAAGTTATTCCTACCAGTTACATTACAGAAGCAAATCACTGTCCATATCTTCTTATCTAATTGACATCTGTAGACAAAGTGGTGAGCTCTCTGATCTGGTTTCCTCCCAGAGGACATGCACAAGTTTTAGGCCACACATTTCAGATACATAAATGAGCGACCCACAGTCTCCTTGCAGACTTGGACCTGCATCCAGGGAAAAGAATTGCTTCAGCATGGCTTCTGAGGCATACTACTGTCATAAGATCAGTGTTTAACAATGCACAGCAAATCCACACAACCCCTTACAATAGAAAATAGAGAAGAAAAACACCAACTGACCCAGGAAGAAGAGTTTGTAAAGATAACATAGCAATCACATTCTCTGATATGTTATTTTATTCTTGGCATAACCAGAGGTTTTGGATAAGCAGGTTTTCATTAGAAAAATCCATTTGTATGACCCAAACCCAACTTTGCCAAAACTCTCACAGAATTCTGAATAAAACCCCTCTGGGCTTCCTGTAAGCAAGAAAACCTGAATTACCTGGCAGAACAATCAGGAGCTTAGGCTTCCCTGGCCTATGAATTCAGTACAGATCTATTGTGCAGATAGATCTGGATTTCTAGGCTCCTTATTATGGTTCACAGAGCCTATAATTTCTAACTCTAATAAGGGCTTGACTCCAGTGCTGAGGAAGAAACCTAGAAGCTTGGTGACCCTCTTCATAAGCTGTGGAGACCAGGTTGTAGACTTTCAGCTCTGCACTGTTTTTTTCCTGATTTCTAGAAACCCTGTAGGCTTCTCCAAAACCAGCAGAGAAGTCAAGAATTCCTCCAGCATGTGAAAATTAACCACACCAGTTAATGGTGGAAGTCAAACCAAAATGGTTACCTTTTTCCAAAATGCACAGAATATTTCTTCTGTATGCAGTGTCAAGTTTTTCTTTAACTGGAATGAACATTTTGTTTTGACAACATCAGTGCTTCCTAAATTGACCCCGTATTTGTTGACTTCAGGCTGTGCTGCCCTAATGCTTCCAAAATAGATATTTTTGAAAGGCTACCCTCACCCTTCAATTAGTCTTGATTGCTATAGCCTGTCAACCTATAAGTTGAATAGACTGACAAGAACCTTTTGCTTGAGACATTTAAATGGCTGCCAATCTGCTCCCAGGTACTTATTATCCCTAAATCCATAGACATGTTTGTCTGTTCTAGCATTGAATTTGCAGAGGTGAACAAGGACACTCACAGTGCCTGATGCCTAGCAAGGAACTCATTATTACTGACTATCTGGCAGAATCTTAATCTCACTTTGAGCAGGTCAAATGGGATGAAACATCTCTGTTTCCCTACCTTTTCCATGACAGGAAGTGTTGGCATTACCTCTGGAAATGAATAAATATCTTGGCTGAAAACCTACTGGCTCCTGGGGAAGTCTGTAATTGTGGAGGAAGACAGCAACAGTTGGTTGGAAATTTTCAAAGCAAAGAAAAAAAGTTTTTTTCCCCAAACCTTTTCTTGGTATTTTTTTCATTTCTCTGGACATGCCTACAACCACCTTAACCTTGACTGTGTGGCACAGTCCCATACCTAAGTACCATGAGGATTCACAATGTATGCTTTCCTTTTTTACCTGCCTTCATCTGCCCAATTCAGTGAGCGTTCTCAGAGCTGTCTCGGTAGACAGAATCTTACACAAAACAATGTTTACATTACAGCCAATGTTTGCATTACCTTTATCTTTTTATCTGTGTGGGTAAAGCTGGGCTTTACCCATAGGGGAAATGTGTATTCAAATATCCTCTTTTATAACTTCAAGATCAGAGGGCACTATAGGATTGACCTCTGTCAGCCTCGCTGTTGAAACCATCTCTCTTTCTGCAGAAATGTAATTCTTGTGAGGCTGAAGAGCAGAAGAATAAGTCTAGATGTAGTGGCCAGGGTAGTCAATTGAGGCAAGGGAGACTTCAAGTCAAGGGCCCACTTCTGTTCTCATGACTCATATGAACCTTCTCCTGTTGCCAGATGCTCTTTCCTGTTGGCTAGTTTAGGCGGCTTTTTGCTTACAATAGGGAGTTTTGAGAGGATCTCTATAACTTCACATTTTGTAGTGGGAGCACAGACATATGACAAAGGATCTGGATCTTGGTAGGCCCCTCAGCCCAACAGTGCCACCTTTGACATCCTTTCTGGATCTAGCACTAAAGGACTTGTTTAAACAGCAACAGGAGCTTTGTGGTCAGACTGGGAATTGACTTCAGTTCTCCCAAGCCCAGAAGAAGCAATTTATAGTGGAACCAGTCTCTTCCTCCCCTTTCTAGGAAAAACAATAGCAAGAAAGAATGTTCATAGGAATTTAAACTAAATAGTTTAAAATAAAACCCCAAACATAAGGCATTTTATAAAGGTCAAAGAACAAATGTTGCAGCTCAGCAAAGACCTCACCATTTTAGTAAATAAATGCTGAAAACAGAGCAGTTTCTCCAGCCTCTCGGACTGGTTCAGGGCTTAAATTGCCAGCCTCTCGGATGGCCTGGGTTCAGATTCATGATTATGCAATGAAGGATGCCTGTCAGGCTGAATGTAAGAAGTCATTTGGATACCTTTTTTTATAATGCCTTATAAACTTTGTTTAAACAGTATAAACAGTAGACAAAGGAAACTGGATTTTGCAATAAAAGCTATTTTTATGAAAGCAAAACAATCACATGACCTCTTACCCAGCTTTTAAAAGAGCAATAGAACTTGCTTTGCCTGCTAGCCCTGAAAAAAAAGACTAAATTTAAGTCAAAGACAGAGGTCTTGTTAGGCAACAGAGCTACATTCCAAATCTTACATGTTTATAGCTTCCCCCATTGCTATAACTCCACGCTCTATACTTGACAATAAAAAAATGCAATTAGGCTTAACCCTTCATAGTCTTTGACTTTTACCACAGCTGAGACCATCCTGGTTTTTAACTAGGAGAATTTTTCAAAGCAAAGCATATTGACGTGTGGCTTACATATACGAGGCATGTTTGCAAACACTCAGCTCACATGCACTGCAAGAGGGAAATCAAGGTCTCCGTGGGTCTTAAATATACTAATTTCCAGCCATTCATGTCAAGCTATATTGAGATTTGACACTGAGGTATTTTTCTCAGTGTAAAATTATTGCTATAGGCTGTTGCTTGCTAATTTCAACATATATACATTTCACCAAAGTCATCCTAAAAATATTATTTGGTAAATATGCCTTGAGAGAAAACTAAGCTCAGTTTCCTTTTGAAATAAAGCTTTTGCTTTGCTTCCCTGAAACCTCAGACAATCTCTTCAAATAGGTCATCGCTCTCTGTAAATTCTTTAGGGTTGTCCAAATTTTGAATTTAAGTTTGATAATGAAATATGGAGCCCCTATAAAATCCCACTTAACAAGAAGGAAAGTCAAGGAATATCAAAGTGAACAATGTAAGGAAATAAGTACCCAAGAAGTCTAGAATAAGAATATGCTTATAATTCTTTTTTAATTCAGTAGTCAAATATAAAATATGCAAAAAAATCACTTTAAATACAGAAACAATATTGTATATAGAACTTTTCATTAAAAAAATAGTGAAAAAAGATAGTGGTGATATTTTTGACTACTATTTTTAATGAAAGCCAATAGTCAACAATTGGTTGGCTTTGATGTGAATAATGGAGCTATGGGTGAGACATGACTGCTATGGCACAGAGATCAGCATAGGACGCAGAGATTCTTGAGGGTCAGTGGGAGGAGAAGGGACAAGGTAAGCCAAGATTGGGTAGAATGTGACAGATATGGGAAGGACCTGAGAGCACATGAACTGGGATCCTGGAGACAGTTGTTTGCTTACAGGTATAGGGGAACGGGGCTAAGCTGGGTTGTACAAAATATTGGTGGGGAAGATATTAGTCTTAGATGCTTTATCAAGAGTATAGGTGGAGGATAAGGTGTACAGAGCTGGAGGGGCAGATGAAGTAAGCTTGCAATAGGAGGCAGAGGTGAGTTTTTTCAGCCACTCAACCAGCAGCTCCACAGCTGAATTCAGCTCTGAATCCCAACTTTAGGTGCCTGTTGGGTGGATGCATACATGTACAGAAGGTACCTGTGCTGTCATACAGTCAATAGAGATCAAGTTAATGGAGTTTGTGATGCTTTTCAGCTCACCTTATTGTAGACATTTCGTCAACTGACTAATTCTGTAGACTGTATTGACACTACTGACTTGGGGCTCAACTCAGGTGCCTAGACATGGGCATCCTCAATCCTGCCAGTGAGGGGGATGGATGAGAGGAGGAGGAGACGGACTTTCCAAGTTAACAACTGGCTGTGCCGCTAGTGTTGGCAACAGGGTTTTGGTTTGATTTGGTTTGGTTTCTACAGCCATGGGACCCTGTTTGAAGATCGACAACTGCTGGGGAGAGATGGGATCCACCTCATGAGGCAGGGCACATGTGTCTTTGCCAACAGGTTGGCCAACCTGATAAGGAGGGCTTTAAACTAGGAAAGACAGAGGAAGGGGAGAGTTATAGCGCCAGGGTAGTTGGCAAAAGACAGCTCAAGGCAGGACGCCTCCAGCAGGTGAATGCAGCCAGGGAAGTGCACATGGGATGTGGCTATGGAGGATCCTCTTGTATCCCTCCTGGGAAACCTGCATGCTCGATCACCTCTCTGAAATGCCTGTACACCAATGCACGCAGCTTGGGGAACAAACAGGAAGAACTAGAGATGTGTGTGCGGTCGCAGGGCCATGATCTCATTGCCATTACAGAGACATGGTGGGATAGCTCACATGACTGGAGTGCTGTCA
>NW_020450723.1:659516-665127 GCF_003343035.1 Apteryx rowi | reverse complement strand
CTGAGAGAGCTGGGACTCTTCAGCTTGGAGAAGAGAAGACTGAGGGGGGATCTTACAGGAAGCTCCATCTGAATATAGGGAAAAATGTCTTTACTATGAGGGTTACTGATCCCTGGAACAGGTTGCCCAGAGAGGTTGTGGAGTCTCCATCTTTGGAGATATTCAAAACCTGCCTGGACGTGATCCTGTGCAACGTGCTCTAGGTGACCCTTCTTGAGCAGGGGGGTTGGACTAGATGATCTCCAGAGGTCCCTTCCAGCCTCAACCATTCTGTGATTCTGTGATTCTGTGATCTATTTCCATCTGAGACAGAGCAGAGTATCCTCCTTATGGGGTTGGTAGATATATCATTACTTACAGTAGACTCAACCTCTAGCTGTCATTCCAGAAAATCAGAAGAATACCCTTGGGCATCTGAAATGCCTCTGCATGCAATTAATTGATCTCCCCTGATGATAATGGAAGCTTAACTTACCTGTAAATGTCTACAAGCAGACACCTAAAATTAAGTATCCAAAGCTGAAGCACACCCCTAGGTCTCAACTCAGTTGCTGTAATGTCTAGTGCCATTGAAGATGCCCACATGACCTCCAGCCACCAGTCTGGAGGAACACAGGTCTCCTTTAGGTCTTGTGTCCTATCTGACAGGCCCATGAAGATGTATGAGTTCTTTAAGGCATTTCAAATGGCAGCAGACACTGAGTTCAAGCAACTCCATCAAGCCTCTAATACCCAGAACTTTGGTCATTCCTGCAAATACCCTGATCACTGCCCAGAGAAAAGCGACACACCCTGTAGTCTAGTATTGCTCTGTTCATGCATGTGGAAGTGAAAGGAACAGTTTACACTTTTAAGATAATGGAACACATGTTAAAAATATAGATACAACCTGTTTTCAACAGAAGAGATGTGAACATCAGAAATAATGATGACAAAAGCACAGCCATGGGCAAAATTTGGTTTTTAATATAGCTGCAAAAACTTTGCTGGATGACTAACAGAACACCTAGCAGTATGGTTACAGAATTGCTTCCCTTTGTACAAATAATAAGAAAAAAATCCTACAGTTAGAATCAATAAAAAGGGTTTAAAATAGGATTGTTGAAGAATTTGCACGCTAAACCCAAGATCGCTTCAGTATTTCATATTAGTCATGCAGTCAGTGGATAGAAGTAATAAACAGTCTTTGGCACTTGAACAAGCCCCAGTGCTGTTCCCTCCCTCTTAAATCCCCTAACCAAGAAGTTATAGGGACACACTAATGTTAATATCCTCTAACTACTATAGTAAAATGCTATTTTCTACATAAGGAAACAGTTTCTGAGATAGAATTACCATGATCCATCTGTAAGCTTTGGTATGTAAACTGTTCATGAGAGCTATGTATATAAGCTGTGTGTTTTTGGCATACATTCCTCAAAGACAGGGGATATAGGTCTGAACTCTTGAAGCGCAGGATGGATCTGAAACTGGGCATCCCAGTTCCTGCATGTGTGCATGAACAACTCAGGTATTTTTTGGAGAGAGAAATAGCAGCTCAGTAACCCTTTTCTCTTCTGGTGGGTTTAAAAGAAACAGTAACCAATGTCCAATCTTGAAAAAGGGTGTGTAGACACCAGCCCTCAAGGGAGAGGTCTAGGCAAGAGGAGTATGTATATTGTGAAAGCGAGATGAGATTTAAGTGCACCAATCCTCTTCATTTCCCTACTGGACGGTGTCACACACAGCGTGTTGGGTTTCCCGGGCCTCACTCTATTTTTACCATGCGTTTTCAGGCACCTCACATTTCTATTTCAAGGACCAAAGAAAATGCAGGTGTTGTAATGCTTATTGCTTTGATGCCTAAACTCACTTTCCRGATTTAACCTCACATATTTTCTCTGTTACATATCTCTAAATACTTTTCATGATGCAAATTGTAAATTATCTATTTTGGCATTGCTTTTTGAGTGAAGTCTCATAACAGGCTGTAGCACACATATACAGCAAAATATCAGAAGTCCTTTGGAAGCAGAGGTTACTAATGGAACAGTCACTCAAATATACTGAGCTGATTAAACTAAAATAGGCAACATAGGCAAATCTAGCATAAAGAGCTATCTTTTTACCACATACTGTGTGTCATGCAGCAGCAAGAGTGGGCTGCTCCATGAGAGGAGGCAAGCTGGGAGCTGAAGGTGACAACAAGGTTGGCAGGAGCAGTGTCCTCACCAACAAGGGCGCAGTCCCACCACACCCGAACTAGAAGAGCAGAGCAGGTCTGGTGATGGTGACCAGTTTTAACCACAAGTTCAGATCGCCAGACAAGTCTGTAGTGACGAGGCAGGTCTGAGGTCAAGCCGAGAAGTCAGGTCAGGCTGAGGATCAGATAGGTTCATGAGCAAGCACCATTCACACAGCTCAGGCAAGGAGCAAGGAGCATGGGCAAAGGCGGAGCTGAAACGCAGCTCCCGAGCCAAGAGGAGGAGGTTCCCATCAAGGCTTCTCACAGCTCTGTCTCACCCAGCTCTTCTTTCAGTGGTCAGACCCCAGGTTACATCACCACTGAGCTGGCCTTGAGCACAGGCAGCCACACTACCAAGGAAAAAAGGTTGCCTCCATACCTCACTCAGGGCTCTGACACTGTTGTCCACAAATGAGCCTGCTAGGACAATGTCAGATTAATTCAGGGAACATGACACCATCCCTAGTAATTGAGGTGCTTGAGAGCTGTGAGCTTGGACTTTTCTCAAGGTGAAAGAGGTTAAAATCCACATCTCCCTCTTGCTAGATGAGCACTTTAGTCACTTAAAACACTGTTTGAAAGTGGTCACCATGAGCTCTTTATTTGTGTTTTAAAAGAAAACCTCTCCTCCACAAGCAAAGGYGTTGGTGCTTGCCTGTATTTGAGGGATTCAGAGTCCAGCTCCAGCATGGACAGGGACTTAACTGAAGGACAGCACTTTTGGACAAAGGGATGAGGGTAAAGGAAAGGGGAAACTCAGATACACCATAGTCTTTCCTATTTGCTAATTTATACATATTTTTAGTTGGCTTCCATAGTATTCAACTCTTCCCCTTCTGTCTCTCTAGTGAATTTGCGAGTCCGGATTCTTTTATCAGCACCAAGTGCCCACCATTGAGTGTTATGTTATTACTCCTAAGTCTTTTGTTGGAGCAAGCATTCACCATAGTACTTAATACTTTCTGCTCTGGGGGGCTCTAGTCCTCATTATAGAAAGGCTGCAGGATCTCATCCTTAATTTACTCTCAATCAGACTTTTTTCCCTACAGTCTTTTAAGACTAACTTATGCCACAAAGTACACTGATTTTTATCCTTTTCCTCCTCTGTTGGGCTCATTCATGCAGCTTAACTACTCCTTAGCGATGTTGCTATGCGAGTCCTCCGCTCCCTCCCCAACAGGAATGGGCTGCTAATCTGTCACCAACTGACCTTTGCCTTAAAAACTGGTGCACTCTGCAAAGGTGCAACCGGGCTGGTCCTCTGTAATTTGATTTTTGTTTGCCATGGAAAGGCTGGTTTGTTTGCTTTGCACTTAAAGGCCACAGTTTACTTAGCGCTGTAAAACTCTTCAAAATCACACATAAGTAAATATGCGCAAAACAAATAATACTGAAAATTAGTCTGGCAAAAAAGTGAGATACTACCATTGCTCAATAATACAAGACTTCATTTTGCAGCAGAAAAAAATATTTTCTTCCCTCAAAATGTCTTCCTTGAGACCATGAAATCCTTAACAGCATGAATTTTTTAGAAAACAAGTTAAATTATTGTGTTGGAAAGAGTACTGTGCCTCACTGTCTACTTCATATTGTTGTGAATGACAGCAGAGGATAACGAGGCCATTGTTTAAATGAAGAATCCCTATCTAACATTGTAAACTGCTTAAAACTGGAAACGTTGAATTATAAAACTTAGGTAGATGGCATAACATTAAAGAAATTAATTTCATTATTTATTGCTTCCTGTCCTGATCTTTCTGAGCCGGTCCTACAGTTACTCATTTCCTTACTCCTGATTCATCAAAGCATTAAAACACTCCTGATTTCAGTGGGATTTAAGCATATGCTTGTTGATTCAATGCTTTAATCAGAGAAAATCCTTACTAAAGTCAGTAGGAATTTTTTGCCCCAAAAGTCCAGGACCTAAAGTTTCATTCTTTTTTTATCCTGTATTTGAGTCTGTACAACTCTAAATCGATAATTTATGTGTTTGGTAGTTGTTACTACACACCACTCACCGCCCAAACCAGTTCTTTCACTTCGGCTATTTAATCTCTGGCTAGTAATATTAGTGGCAAGAGGAATTTAACAGATGAGGCAGTACTGGAGTAGGTGGAGAGAGGCTGAGAATAAGGTTCTAAAAATGTGTTTCAGGTGTCTCCTTTTTCGATTGTATTTAAATACTGAGTAAAAAGACACACCTTTCCCCTACTTATCCCCTCTTGAATTGCCACTATAGTTTAAACATCCTCAAGTATAGGATAGCTTTATTTTCTATCATTTTAAAGACTCAARTAAAAGGTTTTGAATAAAAAATGCAAGCGCCTGGGGAAACGCTTGAAGAGAACAGAATGGGGAAAACATAAATAGAGAATGGCTATTTAAATATAGTGCAGCTGCTACACAATAACTTAATTTGCTGAACAGCAGTCTACTGGTGTATGCATGCTTTTACAAAACTTAGCAAGTATGTAGGTAGTAATGAATTCTACAGAAGCTACTTTAAAACATAGAGTTTCTTAATAGACTTACAACGTCTATTTCTTTTGGATTCCTTCTATACAATCCTGTCTGCAATACAGAATATTTGACTAACATGTTGTAAGAGTTAAAAGCTACCTAAAGCCACCAACTTTCGGYTGGGCTCTATAGGACTTCTTTTAAAAAACAAATGGGAAATGGGGGTGTGTGTTTACAATTTTTACCTTGGTTCTCTGCTTTTGTCCTTCAACACGGAATTTTTTGCCCATTTATGTTCTTCATGTTTATGTTCTGGCTTCTACTGAAATCAAATGTGATTCTGCTTTATTTTTTTTAATTAGAAACAAATAAATAAAAGGACTGCTATGCTTGTTACTTAAAAATCTGCTGGTTGGTCTGCTGTTTAACCAAAGCAGCAAACGAACGGAAAAAAGACATTTTTTTGGAGATTTGGAGCGAAGTGAGATCTGGTTTTGAAGTGGGAGTGGATTGCTAAAGGATATAGCAAAAGACGTGTGACAGCCTTAAACTCTCACTCCTTTCCTTGTAAAAGGCAGGAAATTCCCCAAATTTTGCAAGGTATCTCTTGCTTTACTGAGCTTTTAAAAATAACTTCCTTAAGTAATGGTGTACTTTCCTTGAATAATTTTCTATTACGAAAAGCTTGAGAACGTGACCTCAGGACTCCCAAGCGGCTCACCGCCCTGGGGCGGAGGAAGAAGCCCAAACCCATGATTTTCACGCTAGGTGATTTTTTGGGGGGGGGGGGGGGGAGCGCTAACCGGGGCGGCTGACGAGGCCCAACACCTCACTCTGCCTGCAGCCTCAGCAGGCCCCGGTGCCAGGCTTTCCTGCGGCGGGTCGGAAAGAGTTTTGCTGGCGCAGAGCCTGGAGCCCTCTTGGGGG
>NW_020450723.1:636929-659342 GCF_003343035.1 Apteryx rowi | reverse complement strand
GCCGCGGCCGGCGCGGCAAGATGTCGGCCGGGGAGCCGCGGTGCGGGGCGCGCTGCGCCTTCCGCGCCCTGCCCCAGAAAGCCTTCCCCGGCCTGGAGAGCCGGGACACCCGGGACCGGCTCCTCAAATGGTGGGAGGGGGGAGCCTGCTGGTCCGTGGAGGCTTCTCGGCCTCGCTGGGTGGCGGGGAGAGGAGAGGCGGGAGTGGGCCGCGGGGGCCGCGGCAGCGCCCTCAGGGCGCCCGCTCCGCAGAGGCGGCCGGTCTGTGGCCTGTTTTTTTGATCTTCGTTTATCCTCGTTTTCCGGAATTAGACAAGGCCTATTTCGGCTTCACGAATTTGCTCAGATGCTGCGTAAGCAGCGTTTTTGCTCCCCCTACCCCTTCTTGGGGCATTGGGGGGATTATAAGAAGGGACGATAGAGAGAGGAAGAAAAATGCATATAATTATTTGTCAGGAGAGAAGGACTTCATATAGTGTATCTAGACCAGTTTGCAGAGTGAATAATACCCAGTGTGTCTGCAGAATACTGCATCTCATGTTTCCATTTCAGGTCCATGCAAGGCAGGATCACAGCACAAGCATTCAGTTTTGACCAGCCATTTAAGCCCTATCTGAAGGATGAATTTGTTATGGTAGCTCTAATTCCTTTATATTTAAATTCACTGTTTTGTGTGTGTGTGTGTGAAATTATAGCTATAGGAAACCTGCATAATGGGAAATATTGTAGCAGTGTTCACATGCTATTTTGGCAGTCTACTCACTGTCTTGCTGAAAGTAGGTGGTTTAGGTGTGGTGCTCAAAGTCTTTTTTTGTGGATTAGCTGTATTGTCCAGTGAAAATATTTTAGTCCGTACTAATGTTTCTCTCTTTTAAGAGGGAACAATTTAGTCATTCAAACCCAAGAATGGCAATCTGAACTGGATGCTGATCTTGGCCACCACATTTAATGCTGGGAAGCCCACACAGGGATAGGTTTTAAACGGTGTACATGCAGTTAGTACCCTTGGTAACAGCTATTCTTGCTTTGTCACCGTAACTATCCTGGGCAATTAGACATGCATGTGTACCCCATTTCTGAAAATGCAAGATTTTAAAACTTACTGTGCACCATTATTTTATACTGGAATTGTGGGCTCTCAGTTTTTTGAGACTCAGTTGTCCTGCTGACTTATGTTTGCTATTTTTGTTGTCTGCAAAGTAAAATGCGCTTTTCTATTTGAAGAGCGAAAAAAATATCATCTGTAGTTTTAAAAACAGTGAATCTTTTTTTAATTTGTTGTGTGGATATTTTATATTGTTATCGCAGAAGAAGAATTCAGAATTCCCTGACTGAATTCACTTGATATTTTAAAGAAATTCACTGGAAAACGTTTCAAATGATTGAAGTTTACCAAAGATGCATTTACCATCTCAATGCATGTCTCTTTTGAATTAGAAACATAAAAATACCACTGTGAAATGAAGAACTCTGGGTAGCTGAGAATTGATTTGAGAATAAAGGGACCAAAGGGACCATTACATTACATAGCCTGATCTGTCTATTTCCCAGAGAGGTGATGCAGAGACTGAAAAATCTGTCATTTTCCTTAGCAGCTTGCTCAGTGATTGTTCACTCTGGTTGCATWTGTATGCGTATGTGTGGGTTTTCTTAATCAACTTATTAATCATGATAGCTATCAAAATCGCTATGCAGGTCTCATTTTTTTAATAGGTAAATAAAAACTGATAAATTAATAAGACTGACCATTTTAAATCTTAATGTGGAACATTTTCTCTGTTGCTTCRTTAACTTGTGGATTTCTTCTGTACCTGTTTAATCATTTTTGTGTGTCTCTACATGTCTACAAGCTTCAGCTTCCTTTTCAAAATTTAGATATTAGAATCATACTTGGCCTTTCATTTTGAGCTCAACAGCATTACATACAGAGGTAAAATTGCTTTCTCTCCTCTTCTTTTTTCTGCAGCTCCAAGGATTTCATTCATCCTCTTTGCATATTCTTTAGTACTTTTCTATAAAAACCTCATACATAAATGAAAATATCTTGAATATATAAAGACACTGGCTACACAAAGCTACAGAAACATGTATTTGGTGGTATGATATTTTGTATCCAAACTACAAGGTCTACTTACTAATTGGATCCTTATAATTTGTTTTAAAAATATCAAAGGCAATGTATGATGATTTTATGTTTCATTTTATTAACTCTTATCTCTTATTTGAATTTTATAGGCATTTTTTAATGATCAAAATGTGAACTCCAGTTTAAAGTTGCTTTCAGCCTCAGGACAGTGGACTACATTGGGTAAACTTAGAATAAAATAATATTAAAGAAAATAGTCTCTGTTGTAACTATTTTCTTCTAGCTTATCATTTTGTAATAATGGTAATTCAATGTCCATATCTTCGTCTGGTTGAAATATCTTAAAGAATGATTCCTTTTATTAAACAATAGGAAAAGATTCTTACCTAGTTTGTTACTGAATTGTCAAGTTTTACGCTTTTTTCCCTTGAACCCTGTATTGATCCATAAATCAAGTTACTGGAAGTGTTTGTAAATGGTCTATAACATCCAGTTGACATGGTCATGCTGTATCCAGACATAATCAACTGTGCAGTGTTCATGGAACTACTACCTTATTCACAGATATTTGGAGAAAGACACTCTTCTATGGATGCAGCCATGCTACTTAGAGCAAATCGAAGATTATTGCTGTATTACAAATTGAAGTTCAGGGAGCAGAAGATTAGGTAGAGCACACTCCTGAGATTGCATAAATACACTGTTTGTACAACAAGAACAACCTAGCTGCAGGAAGAGAGCCATGTGATAGGTTGCTCTGTTTGTAATCATAGCATAAGGATGACTTCTCATTTGTTGCCATATCATTAACTGCTTATAACAGTTGGTTATGTCTGTAGATGTAGATGACACATTAAAGGAGAAAAAGACCAAACAGAAATAGCACGTAAGCTTGTGGCAGCACTTTATAATTGCATTTTTGGTTATGTAAATGAAAGTGTTAAAGTTTCATGCAAATTGTGTGTGATAATGTAATGGGATTTTATGCATAATATGAACTCTCACATTGCCCCAGTAGTTTTCCTTTATAGGTATATTTAAAAAGGGCATTATGGGAAGCACTCAGTTTTTCAGTTTGCCTGTGAATAACTTTATTACATGTAAATATTTAATTAAACTTTGGGAATTTATTTACTTTTCCATTTCTGCTCTGGAATTGGCATAAGTATTCCCCACTGTATACTGTGATGCTAGATGTTGCCACCTTTTTGCCAGCAAAATCWATTTTTCTAAGGTGCTGTATTGGGATGTTAAAACAATTGAAACAGAAGATGCAAAGAATATCTCTGCCTCGAGTTTCCTGTCAGGTGCCTCTTTCATTCTGGGAAACAAAAAGAAAATAAATACATTTCAAAGCATGGGCAACCCTTTTTCTTTTCCTGCTTTGGGCAAGAATCTTCTTAGACTATCTGTCTAGCCTGTGACTTGCTAGTCCCTATAGTGAGGAAGGTCAGTAGGTTACATACCTCATGTTAAAAGCAAACGGTCACTTGCCAAGTATCCCAGCTTCTTAACTCCTGATTCTCCTGAATCTATCTTAACATGAAAGTAATACATTTTATTCTGAGGCTGGAAGGGCTCCCTCTCTAAGTCCTGAACAGCTGGTATACCCCATTTGCTCTTAAAATTTCATCTTCCCATTCTTTGCCTATTTTTGGTGAGGAATGTTGGCACATTTTTCTATACTTAGTCTTCATGTGCATTTTTTTAAAATATAGTAAGAATAAGCTTTGAGGGGGAGGAGGTACAAAATCATCTTCCAGTATTTTCTTCTTAGGACATTTAGTTAATCCACATATGCTGTTTACTTTTCACTGTGGAGTAACTCTTAATAACAAGTTTCTTTTCTTGCAAGAAGATAGTGGAAATGGGCTTATTTTGGTTTTTAGAAAATCCGAAGAAAATGACATAATCTAGGGTTCAAATTTATTCTCTTGCAAACAAAAAATGCTTTTTTTTTTGCAGGGGGAGATAGTCAGGATGCATAGTATGATAAGTGGGGTATAGGTAGTTTCTTAAAAAACTCATTCTCCCCTCTCTGTGAGCTTGGGCAGAACATGTTTATGTACCCACATCAACAAAGCTGTATCTACCATGTAAGATGCTGTCAGCATTATATAAAATAATTACTAGAGTGTTTATTTTCATAATCCTTTTGTTTTCTTCAGGCTGCAGTCCATTTTTTCCTCTAACTAAAATGATAAATTATCTTTCTTTAGAATCCACATGGTCCTGGTTTCACTTTCATATTTATCTCTACCTCTTCTCTGTTACTTGCCTCTCTCCTTTCCCTAAAATCTATGTGTTCTTTACTACTTTTTTTTCCATCTCTTATCTCCTCAGTTTTGTTCTTCTCTTTATTCTCATTCTCACCTTAATTTAATCAGACCTTAACGTCCTCAGTCTCCATCTGTTAGGTCAAAAGGTGTCATAAAACTTGGGGTTCCCCAAGTGTGCAAGCTGTACTCCTGCCCCCTCCGCCCCACCACATGCTGCGCTTCTGGATAGAATCCGCAATAGTACCTTGTCTAAATGACTCCAGCTTTAAAAGGAATTGAAATACAACCTTTTAGGTAAAGAGTACTCTGTGGTAGTCTCTCTTCTGCTTTATTTGATTAGACAGATACTTTGTTTTATTACCCCTCCTCACACCACAATTTTTTGCCTGTTGTCGGAGGGATATATTTTCCCTCCTTCTTGGTTACTCCTCAGAGTACCTGATAGTTCTGTCATGTGCTTTAAGCCCCCCTCATCTCTTCCTCTCATTTTTCTAAAATGGAGACAGCAAAATGAAAATGATTTGATGCGTATAAACTTACATATTAAGTCTTGCATTTTTAAATAGCTACAATGAAATTTCAAATAGCAGTTTTTCCTTTGACACATTATTGGCCTTGCACCTGTCAGCAGTCTCAGGGAGGCAGGACTGTATCTGCTTAAACTCAATTAACACTTGAGAAGTTATCTTCAAAGGTATAGGGATACTGTGTTTTGTGTAAACARAAGTTTAGTATTTGCTTAAGAAAGACTCTTAGTCGCCATACGTGCTTCAAGCTCTAATGATTGCTGTCTTTAGAATAAGGTTTAAAAATCTTAAGTCAGCAAGTTTTCTAGACTGCTATTGCAGGTTTTCATTCGCTAAAATTTTAGATGTCATTTGAATCAATAAATTGTTGGTCTGCATCTTTTACTTTTAAATACCATCTTTTTAATACCTGAGCATTAATCTTGCATTATGTGTTCTATATTTAATTGTTTTGTAAATAGTAGGTTGCAGGAGGTTTCCCCGAGGTACAATTTTTTCTTAAGCTTTGGAGGAATTCTGTTTTTCTTTTTTTTTCATGTTTAAAATACGGAGGAGACAACTTAGAAATAGATAGGGGGAATGAATCTCATTTGGGATTTAGCTCCCCATGTTCATTTAAAAGCATACTGGCAGCACTTTATAGATGTTCCAGAACTAGCTGTTATAAGAAGTTCTGCTTCAGTACTTCTCAGCTCTTTGTTTTCCACTCACAGAGTTGTCACAGAGTTGTCAAGACATTACTTCTGCCTATTTTATTGCTCACTTTTACAGTGTTATTAGAACTGGTTATTCTTCTCCAGGAAATTCTGAATCTCTAATTCCCAACCTCACCTCTGAAATGGAGAATAGGAGCTTCCAGCACATTCAAACTTTTTTATTTACAGTTTGTTTTTCTAAGCTACTCAATAGGTAACAGAACTCTTGACTGATCTTTCCTGATGGAAGTTTTCATAAAATCTTGTTTTGGAGCAGAACATGTCTCCTCCTTCCCCTAACCCTAACCCCTCCCCCACCCCCAAATAAAATCCTAACAATGTGAAGGCCTATAAATAGCTGAATTTCTTACACTTTGAGCTCAATAACTGGGAAAATGTAAGATATGTCCTTTGTTTCAGATCATTTAACATCGGATGTTATTAATCTTGAATCAGTTTTTAATTCATGGGTCTTTCCAAAATCATTCCTGTGTTAGGGCTGATTCAATTCCTATTAAATCTTTTATAAAATTTCTATTTATATGAAGGGAAGTCTGACTGAGAACTAGAAATTAGAAGAGTCTTGGGGTGAGGGGGTGAGAGGAAGTAAAAGCAAATAAAAAACCCTCAATAAATCTTTTTCTAAGGTTTTGGTGCCCCAAGTCATGTTTGTTCTGACTTGTGATTTTTATTTTATATTTTGATTATTTTTTGATAGTTACCATGTAGACAGCTAAGAGAATGTCCTGTAGAATTTCTTGGATAACAAGTACCCTTTTCCATAGCCATATATGTAAATGTGAAGCCAAGCAATTAAATAGCGTGCTTTTTCCTATAGTTGATTTTCTTTGCATCATATTTTCCCAGTAAATTAATTGTATAATTTCATGCCAACATTTTCAGTTTAAGTACAAACACATTTTCAAACAGTCAATTTGTAGATTCCTTTAATTTTTTTTCTTAAGAGTGATCAGATAGGTGGGACTGTTTACCCAAGTTTAGATATCAAAATACCAACCCTACTCAACTTTTGAATAAATGATCTCTATGTAATAATATATGGGAGAAATCCCAGGGATTTTGGGGGAGTACAGGGAAAGAGAAATGTTAGGCTATGCTATGCTTGCAAAGATTGAAATCAAAACGGAATATCACAGATTTATGCTCTTGGAAGCATTACAGTATGTACCTCCCTTTTTGACATGTTTCTGTTCCTGAAATATTGTCATCTAGAGTGAAATTTGCACTTTTTCAGAATATTAGTCTTCAGTGATTTTTTAGGTCAGTTTGGCAGGACACTGCTTAATTTTATGTTTTGGTATACAGTCAACAGCCTTCTGATATTGTGATGTTGTTGACTAGTCTCCCATAGAGGGAATCTACAGGGGAGAAAAAATAAACTCATGGAAAGTTGGAATTCTGTGAATATTATCTCTGCAGAGCTGTATTGCCCTTGTGCTCTCCCTTGCGCTCACATTCTCTCTGTCTCCCTCTATCTGTGTTTCCCCACCCTGTGTTTTAGAAACCCCTTGAAAGGTATTGGGGGATGGCGACTCAAAGACGAGTAGAGAATGCGTTCTAATGTTTGGTTTGAATACTTGAACTGTGGAGAGCAAAAGGAACTGAACTGAGCCCTAAGCTTGTTAAACATAAGAGTCTAATGCTGTTTGAGATGTCATAGGGTGTCCAACATGTGCATACAGCTTTGTAGGTGTGATACTGTATATAGAAAAGATATGTGCACTTATGGGCTGGTACCTGGTTAAATAAAATACTATAGAACATCTCCAGTGGCACTTGATGCCTATGTCTGAGCAAGGGGATCAAGCTTCTGGTGGCTTGCGAGCACAGAAAACAGACAAATGACAGCAGAATGTGCTCTCTACTTAATGGCCGCAGAGAGAACTCTCACAGTTCATGCAGGGAAGCACTGGCTACATTTTTATTTTCTTGRCAGAATTTTGAAACGTGATACAGCCAGCTAGTAAAGCTTACAGTAGTTTTGTAAGCTAAAAAATAACTTTCCAAAAAGTATGGATATATCACTTAACATACAGAATTGTGTCCGTTTTTAAAAAGCGTTAAATCCCTTTTTTACTTTGTGAGGAGTTAGTAGCAGTTAGTGACTTTTGTACTTCAATCCAAAGTTGGTGTTTTCTCTTCAGATTCTTTAAGGCTGAAGTTACAGAATTATGATGTTCTAAGGTGTGGTGTTGAGTTTCACATTGTGTTTTATCTATTATTTGCTTTGATTGATAGCATTACCAACAGAGGGAGCAAATGCACGAGCCTTCATGTAAGGTAGCGTTCAGATGGATTTAACGTGTTCTTTGCCCTTGTTTCTTTCTTAACTTTCTTTGTTTTTTTGAGGGGCTTTGTGATTAAGTGTTGTACCTATGTGATCTTTAATGTTTTTTTAAAGAGTATGTCACACACGACCATTTAGAGAAGTTAATTATTTTGGTGCTCTATCAAATTACGAATTAATATGAAACCACTAGCATGTGGAAATTCTGCTGTTCTATTTAACAGAACAGACTTGAAGTGAAGCCTTCCTATTGTATTCCAGGTTCCAAAGTGATAAAAACCGAAGCTACGGTAGTGCCGTGTACACAGATTTCAATGTCATTTTTTGATCGTCTGTACACGGAAGGAGTTGTTAGAGAAACTGGACATATTGTGAAATGTTATGATGAATATTATGGTGATATGCTCATCTCTGATGAATTAAGGAAGGTCAGTATAGCACTCTAATTTCTTATAAATGTTCATACTCTTAGTTACTGTAAGGACACATTTTTTGGCATTTTTTTTCTTTTGATATGTGCTTTTCAAGGTAAAAATAGAGATCTATAGCCATGTGATATAAGTGACTGAGGTACTCCAGTTCCCAAGTGTGTCAAGACAATTGTTATTTTTGAGTTGGTTCCTCTTTTCTGTTTAGGTGGAGGGGAAAGGTAAAAGCTTCTTCTGCTCACCCTTTTCATAAGTAGTCACTACCTGGGAAGAAAACAAATGCAGCTCCTTTTTTGCCTAGGAGAGGAAAACAAGTGGTGCTAGTGGAAAGTTCTCATGATACCCAGGGCTGCAGGTTCACCCTTTGTTCTAAATAGTTTATAAAATTGAAAGTGCTCAATAGCTACATCCTGAAGCCTTCCTGACCAGGATCACATGTGAAGAAATTTAAGGAAAGGCATCTTCATGTATTTTGAACTGAAACAAAGGAGAGGAAACTATGAAAAGGGAAATGACTTTGAAGTGACCACTGAAAGAGGACCTCAGTTTTAGGGGTCTTTTGGAGGACTATGTAAGTAGTTCAGGTTGATGATAGGAACCTTAAAAGAAACATAATTTTTCTGTTGATTTGCTTCTTTAACGATTGTCTCCCCTTATGCTTTAATGGTGTTGAACTATGTATATTTAGTAGCATTTACTTTCAGGTAACATAAGCTCAAATAAATATAACTTCCTGAACAGTCCTGCAAGGTAAAAATTGTTTGGTACATTCCAGTGGAGGTTTTAGAGAGCAGATTATTTTGAAAAGGAACCTCTCGAACAGTAGCACCTTCTTAATCAACATGTCCTCATTCTAAGTGTTTCTTTTGACTGCATAAGCCCAACCAAATTTTTATTACTTATGTTTGTTTAGCATTAGCAAAGCATAGGCTGGGAGAACTGGATTTTGCTCTTCCTTGTAAGAAGTACTTAATAATTACAGAGTTGCAGTCATTTGCACTTGGCAAACCCTTTGAAGACAATGTATTTGAGCCAGTGACACTGGTTACAGGATGTGGCTTGAAAAACTGGTCTGTCTTGTGAAGTTCTGGAAAAAGGACAGAACTCAAACTCATGTTTGAATCTCAGATTTGGTTTGTAGACTAGCAGTTCAAAATACTATGTATTTACTTATAAGTTGGGTATATTGGGATTTTTTTTTTAATTAAGAATATTTGATGTGAAAAGCAAGAGGCAACATTTAAAATGAGATATCATTAGGATTTTAGTCCCTTTTTGTTTTCCTCCCCTTGGAAGGGATGCATATGTCTGCATTTGAAAGTTGAAGGATTCACATTTATTCGAAATGAACATGATTCCCAGTCATAAGACTTAAGATGACAGAAAGAAATAAGCGTCAAAATCTTCCAAAAACTGCCTCAAAGCTTTAGGCTGATTAGTCAGCATCCTAGAATAGTAGACTGTAGGGGGCAGCAGACTGTCTAGTCTGCTTCTGTCAGAGTGGACCTCAGCTGCAAAACTTTACTTTTTTTTTTTTTCCTATCTGCAATGTCTTCTCCTCTTGCTTCCACCAAGAAAGGGATTGAGATGTGCGTGAGGTGGCCATCAACAGCAGTTGCTGCCCCAGCSCTTTTCTGCTCAGTTCTGTAACAGTGTTATAAAGAAGGCCAGAGAGTGTTAAACTCAAATCTAGCTTTGACCCATTTGCATCTGCTTGTATTGGTATCTGCAGTTTGGCTGATGTGACTCAGCCACTTTGTAGCCGTCCTGAGTTACAATTCCTGTCTACCCTTGCAGTGGGCAGTGTTGGGTCTAATCTAGGAAGACTTCTGCATTCATGTAATATTGTTGCAAAAGGTAGGTGGGACACATGGAGGCAGTTGAATAGCATGTCCGGTTTATACTTGGATAAATGTTCACTAGCGTCTGCAGTAAAGAATAGTGTGAATGTGAGTGATTGCCTCTGGATTCCCTTAGGAATGTGCGATAACAGAGGTAGTCAAAGTTATCAAAGACAAACTAATTGGCAGTGATCAACATACCAAATATACCTAGATTATTTTCAGATTATTGGTTGTTTCATTAGCATGATGAACCAATGAATTACCAGACTCTTGAAAAATCTTCCCATATCTCTTGTGGGCGCAAATCTGACAGTTGATGGTTCTGCTAATAAGATTTTATGTTGTATCTATAAACTGTGAACATGATATTAATCGCATCATTGGGAAAAGAATTTCTACTTGGAGAAAAGTGTTTATTTATTTCCATCTCTATTTCCTATATTTTATATTAATATAAACTCTGCTTAACATACAGAARAGTAGCTGTATTATTTATGTATTTAATCTCAAAGAGATTATTTAGATATATACCTATTTGACCTTTTTATTATATTCTTGTTCCATAAGGCCTTGCTTCTGGAAGATTCAGACCATTATGACTTATTCAGTCAGTCAGATCGCAAGGAGTTTCTGTTTTGTCTTTTTAAGCATCTTTGCCTTGGAGGAACTGTCTGTCAGTTTGAGGATGTACTTGGCCCATACTTAGAAACTACAAAAGCTTTATATAAAGACTTGGTAAGGTAAGTGTTTTCTGATTTTGTACAATTACATATGTATGTGTTGTGCATAGACACTTAGTGTCTATTTGTGTAAATGCTGTGCATTACTGCTTTGAAAATTGGAATGTTTTTTAATCAGTCTTCAATCTCATTTATGTTCAAGTATTAAAATAACTTGTAACAATGATAGCATTTCAATGGCAAAGTATGTACAATTTTAATGGCAGCTGTCCTAACTAAAAACATTTTACTGTATTACAGATATGGTCACTGATGTTTTATAATTCATTCCCATTTTGGAGATTTTTGTTTCTGTAATCCTCTACTGAAAATAGGGCATGCTACTGGAACTAGATTGTGTTCAATTATGTTCAGTTGTCATTGATATAATTTCAACTATTGATCTTGATAGATATATACTTTTGGAGTATTTTCAAGCTTTTGGTTTCATATTTAAAAAAGTTGAAATACTTTAGTTGAAATTTTTTGATCTTTAAATATTTTATTCCAGCTGATTTTTTTTTTTTAATACAGTTGGATTTTGCCATTCTCAGGTCAACAAATAGTACAATGACACTGCAGTGTAAAGCTAAGGGAGTAGAATCTGGCTGTTGACATGACATAGTGGACTAAAACATTTTTGGCCCTGGCTGGTGTATGGAATTGTTTGGAATTCATTTATTTTTTGCTTGAGAGGCGATTGATCACAGATGAAAATTCAGAAGAATGGCTATTTTTTCCTCTGTTTTGATATACACATATGGTGAGTTCTCTGACTGACAGAATTTCTTATTTCCCAGTTAGTGGGAAATGGAGTGTAATTAACAGTTATACAAAGACTCATTCCTAGCTGAGCTAACAAGAATATAAAAATCATCAACAATATTACTAAAATTTAGTAGTGTTATATTTTGCCACCTACGGTAAGTATAGGTGGGGATGGTATCAAGTGCAGTATTAGCCTGAACAATGAAAACAATAGCAGATCTCTGATATGTGGGATGGTACAAGAACTCTGATAACATGGATACTAAGGGATGCACTGAAATGTGCAATACAAAGACTTCAAATTGCTTAAAGTAGGAATTGTGATTTTTTTCCTCCCTCAGTTGTATTTGGTATGGTGTCATTACCCATTATTATTTCATCTCCTGTTTTAAGACAAGGAAATTAAAAAAAAAACATGTGCAAGATATATTCATCACTGAGTTTGTTCTTAAAATGTCTTTGGTTAAACTTAAGAGTAAAACTTAGATGGCTGAATAAAGATACAGTGAAAGTACCAGATCCAGTGATTCCTGCTCACTTGAGTATTTCCTGACTTTCTGTAGCACTTGTGTAAATGTAGCTTGCTGTATCCAAACAGAATATAAAACCCAGAATACTTGGCTCTCTTTTTGGAATTTTTTGTAATACTTAAGCAAAGAAGCTTACAGAACTTTAATTACCTCTAAGCAGCTTTCAGATTTTCTAATTGTCCATACTTTCCAGGGTGCAAGTTGATTCAGTCCTATGCTGTTTTCCAGGCTTATCTAAAATCAATGATTAAAGTAGCAGTAGAACAGTTTATACTTCTGAAAAAAAAAAATGAAACGAGAAACTGAGTGATAAATCCATTCAAAGAAAATTTTAGAAATAACTAACCTGTATTGCTGCATTTATTAGTTTGGATATTATGATTAGTCACTGATGATTTCTTATTAGTGTGAACTTAATTTTTGGCATTATCATAATATCATACATAGAGAGAAATCAAGTGTATTGTTCAGAAATGCATAATATGACAGAAAAGGATTTATCAATTCATCACTCACCCTCCCTTTTCTTTTAAATAGTTCACTCTGCACTTGAAACAAGTTGTTTGCTACTCTAATCCTTGGCCTTAGTTCCCTCTGCATTGACTACAGCTGTTTCTGATCTTGTGTTGTTAAATGACCTATGACAAAGTGCC
Source organism: Apteryx rowi (assembly GCF_003343035.1). Lineage (NCBI taxonomy): Eukaryota > Metazoa > Chordata > Aves > Apterygiformes > Apterygidae > Apteryx > Apteryx rowi. The sequence goes on along the minus strand of NW_020450723.1, from coordinate 646,506 downwards.
AAATCTAATCAGTTCTTTCACTTTCTTCCTTTCTTTTGCTATTTGGTTGGGGTTTTTTTTCCTAAACAGGTTAAAGCTTTGTTCTGAAACACTCCTCTTCTTTGCCTTCATATTTCCTTTTCCTACAATAAAACTTGATCAGGATATTAAGTAGTTCTTGTTATAAAAAATTTGCATCTGCCAAAACTTTGCCCACATTTTCATCTTGCTTTCATGATTTGCATTTTCTGTCCCCTCAGCCTTTTCTGTATTGACTCCTTCCATGTTTCTGTGTTTTTTCTCATGCCTGCTTCTTCCTTCCTTTATATGGTATCAGGAGAAAACCTTTCAAGGTCCATTACATTGTTTGTTTGGGTTTTCTTTTTTTCAGCTGTCAGCTTTCTTTCTATCCTCCAAAGTTTTAAATATATCTATTCACTTCACCTGATATAACTATTCATCTGCCATGTATCTCTCCATTTCCTTGTCTATAATGTCTGTTGTTTTCTCACTGTCCAATGGAGATAGCATTAACCCTGACTAGCAATTGAAAAAGCCCATCACAATTTAACTAAATCTTTTATCTTGCTCCCTTGATACTAAGTTCTTTGACAATCCCATCAGAAAAGCTTTCAATCTTGACATTTCAGACTCTGCTTTCTCTCCCCCCTTCACCATCACATTTGTCTCCTGCTTTCTTTCTTTCCTCCCAGCCCCCAGTTTATCCAAAGTGGTGGTGTTATTCTGTTACCACCTTCCTAAGAGAAAGCAAGCCGCTGAATGGATAAGCAGAATGGCTTTGATGAGGAACTCTCATGCCACAGTCTTTACTTATTTCATTTCTAATTTCTGGTCCATGCTGTGCACTATAGCACTTACTTCATTTTTTTAGAAATTACAATGGACAATAAGGCAAGGAGAATTACTTACTCGTGACATCTTATTTTCTGTAAACTATTGCACATGACAGTAATGGTCTTGTAAATTCTGTCTACCAAACATTCCACTTTCAAATTCTTGTTGAAAACCTGCTTTTCCTTAAATTCTTCTATTCTAGACTGTTGTCCTGTGTCTGGTTTCTTTTCATCATGGATTGCAATATCATGGTATTTAAAAAAAAATCTATAAGTAGAGCTACTTTAAAATTTTAATTTTTAAGTTGTGAGCATTCAAAACACTTGGTGAAAAGTAAGTGGACAGTACAAAAATTATTACCTGCTAGCTGATGTGCACCAAAAAACTAGAGTCCCCCAGATGAACTGAGTCTAATCATGATACGCTTATATATGTTATAAAACACCAATGTTTGGTCCTGTAACAGTCCTTTTTACAGAAGACCAGTCTTGGCTTAAGCATGAAAAGTCCTACAAAAGTCTGTCTAATGCCCGGAGTGGCAGCCTTTTATGAGCTTTTTCCCACTTCCCTTTCTTACAGTTCCCTGCCGGTAATTCCTCAGTTCTAACTCCAGGGCGCTTAAGTTAAAAATAATGTCAAAAAGCTTGACATTTCATTTTATTAAAACATTTCCATGTATATAACTTTATTATGAGAGAATGCAATAATCTTTTGAAATTAACCCTTCTAGATGTTTTACAAACACAGCTAGAGAATTCCAAATAAAACTATTAAATTTTACTTTGTTAAAAGACTAACAATTACTTTGTAATGTATTTTTGCACAACTTGTTGTCTGTTACTAATTCAGCAGTAATCAGTCTGTGACCAGTTGAATCCATCCAAAATATGAGCATGTGTCATGTCCTATGTAATGTAAACAATTTTTAAAATACTTTATGTAATATTTTTGGTTTAGTTAAAATTAAAGAACATATTTACATGACATAATATGTTAGTTAAAATATACTATATGAATCTTTGTGATCTCCTAAGTTGATAAATCTTGTCTTCTATAATTAACACCTGATTTTTTCTAATGGCGTCTCTCCAAGATGACAGCTGCTACAGTATGTTGTACTTACTGTTCTCTTCTCCTTCCTTCTATGTTTTCTACACACCCTCTACACACCCTTTCCCCTGTAATAAATCAATTTACCTGAAGACACTGAGTTGCTCTTTTTGTGTTTGGAAAGCCTAATAAAATATTGCCAGTAAGTTTAGGATATAAGTAGAACTCAAGTGAATTGAGAGATGGTGAGGAAATTTGTTCTCCTTAAAGAAGAGAATAGATGTACATTACAATGATTAAGGAACTCCCATATTCAATTAGTAGTATAGGAAATAACAATTTGGAAGAACAAAGTGGGATATTAAGAAAATATTTTTATGGGAATATTATCCTCATCAAGAAGACAAGTTAGTTTTTTTCTAAACTTTTAAGGAAAAATACCAAATAAGCATGTCAAATGTAAAGGCAAAATCCTGGTTTCTTTCAAGTCAACAAGAAAAGTCTCATCTGATTTTGGCAGATATATTATTTTGCCCTAAAAGTTAAAAAGTATGTGAAATAAACATTCAGTCTGAAAAGTGACTTACACGAAGCTAACCACAAGGGGAAATTTTCTCAATTTCTAGGCAATGGCATAAATAGAAAGACTTGTTCTCTGTCACCCATTTCCTTGGTAATCCTGTAAGATATACATCTTATATATAATAGAAAAATTAAGAAACCAGAAATTGAAAGTTGTAGTTTTCAGACAAAAGAATGTGAGCCCAGAATAAATTAAATACAACTGTAGCTTTTGAGGGTGGTGACATATGGCAGAAAGTAGTCATCCCGCTAGCCCTCTCTACCTTGTTCTGAAAGTTGTCATTCTCTCAGCAGAGATGGTTAAACAGTTTCTGAACTGCTGCAGTTTAGAGCGCAGTAGGTTAGCATAAACTGACATCCATTTTAGTTTATCTTAATATGCCGGGCTGTAAACTGCAGTGGTTCAGAAGCTGAGTCACGAACCAGTTGAGCTGTCCCTGCTGGGAAGGCAGTAATCTCTAGCGGGGTGGTAAGGCAGACAACTGGGGCCAGTACCAGTTTCAGCAATGCTGTCTTAATCCACTGTTGAGTATATCCACATGTGAATTACAAGAAAAAATTTTGAAGAAGCCTCATTACTGACTCACTACATGAAAGATCAGCTTCACAGTACAGACTTAATGATAATTCATGCATGACTGTCATTACAGATGAAATCAGTAAATCAAAAAGTCAATTTTTTGATGGGGTAAAGAGATCGAATCAACAAAAATGATGGTTGATTTGGGTTTTATTTGTTCTTCTTATAAAAAGAATCTTTGCAAAAGCAGTGGTAATAGGGGACTGCTGTCATAGACAGCCTGGAGCTCCTGTGGTATACAACTGAACTGTGTTTAACACACATCCTCTAGCAATTTGGCTGTATTGGGACCTTTCCTAGAAACTGAACTTGTTTATGATAAGGCAGGTTTTGAGCTATGCATTTCTTACAACTATATGGAGTATGGAGTTTATAAGGCTTAGCTATTCCACGGTGAGTTAATGAAAATAGGAATCTGTGAAATAGATAAATTCATAGAAGTTACATGATCTAATTTATGAAGAAAGCATCACTTAAAAGCAGACCTGAGGAAAAATGAGACATTTAAAAATATTTAAATATAGTATGTGTTAAGGTGTTGAGATGTCTGGTCAGTCTGCAATAATATCTTAGCATTATTAGTAATTACAATGGAAGAAATAGAAGTTTTCACAACAATCACAGTCTAGCAATATAATGATTCAGTAATCATAATACCATTCTAAGATGGCTAAGATGAGGAAAAAAAAAAAGATCTTAAAACTTAATCATATATTAATTAAAAATGAACTATCAATCATCTGCATTTCTTTACCAGTACTGCTGCTACTTCTTGTAGTCTGTAGTAGATGCCATTCAGTTGCAATTTTTTTCCTCTAAGAATGCATAAAAATTAAAAAATATATTTTAACAACATGTTTAGCTAAATCACTTTCATTATATATCAAAGTGCAAACTTTATATTGGAGTCAGCCAGGCCTGGGTAATATTGGTGTGATTTAGTAGTTGAAAACAGCTAAATCAACCTAGCCCAGATGACTAGATATATTTTCATTCAATAGTTTTCAGTAAAATGTTACAATATCCATATTATCTAGAACTGTTAATACAGCTTTTCCTGGTCCATGTGGCACAAGTTGAATTTTAACTCTTAGCTTGAACATGTTAAAATTTGAGCAAGAATATGGTGCATATGTTCAAAACTTATTTATTAAATGAAGGACTCTAATATCTGTGGTGTAAGTATTAAGCTTGTATTATTTCCCTGTATTTCAGTGTTCAAAAAAATCCAGAAACAAAAGAAATAAGCATTACTTCTGCTGTCTTCAGAGTGTCTGCATATGTAAGTACTAACAATTTTTTGGTACAGGATTTTACTGGAAGTAACATGCGTAACATGAAAATAATGAATTGAATTGACATTTACACAAAGAAAACTTAATATTCATTTTAAAAGGGTTATTTTTACATAATTGTCACCATTCTTTATTCTTGAACCCTTTCTCTGATCTCATCCTGCTTGCAATCTTTAGTAACTCTTCAGCAATAGTCACCACTTAAAGTTTTATTTTGTAGCTCACTAAAAATAGGTTTACTGGATTACATTTGTAGTCATGATAGGTATCCAGAAACTAGTTTATAAAAAAACCCAAACGTATCTCTAGGTCTGAGTAACTCTGTTTATATATGTACATGAAAGAGAAGTAAGGATTAAGAACCCACTCTTGACTTTGTAGTTCTGTTTTTAGAAATGTTTTTAGAGAGCTTTCTGGATAGTCTGTATTGCATCTGCTTCTGTAAAGACTGCAAGGCAGTTCAGTAAACAAAAGAGTGAGAATGGTGAGATGGCTACTAACCTCTTCTCCCCTCCCTTCTCACGTCTCATTTCTGTGTGTTTTTCTTGCAAAATCATACATTTACCATAAAAATGAGTTTGAGAAAGGGCTGCATGTTTACTGGATTCAGTGTATCTGCCATTTAATTGTTACAGTAGGTTGAATTACTCCTAATTCTTCTTAAGTAACCAGAGTATATAATAATTACATCAAATAATGTACCCACTTCCAAAAGAAATAGCTGATGTCATTTCAGACTACACAAACTTCCCTGTAACTTGCCAATAGCCCAGTTGTTCATCTGTGGGTCATTGTCTTTTAACTGCTACGTGTGATTCATAGAAGACCTGAAATGTTTTCTAAAAATGAGCACTTTATGGATGTATCACAATTTGCCTCAACTTACTAGGCTGCAGGCTTTAAATTAAAAAAAGAAAAACAATAACAGAAGCCTTGGTAACTTGCTGTTTTTCTGTTATTACTGTTTCCCCCCACATTTCTGGATCAATAATAGATTCACATCAACTTTGTGGACTTCTATGTTTAGGCAGACTTGTTATTTAAGAGCTCCCCTAGCTGTCTTTGCCGTACACTGAATATCATCAGTTAAAAAACAAAGAAACAAACAAAAAACTAGACAACTTTAAACTTTTCAACATTTTGAAAATGAAGAAGTGGATGGGCAAAAGAAAATCCAATGCAAATACAGAGCATGCCATCTCTATAGCCTTCGGGGGAAAATCCCTATAGCCTTTGAGGAAAAATAAGGCTTTACTGCAGATTCTGAAAATATGTGAGGTGAGGGAGAATTCTGAAAATCTGGTTTCCACTAAAGAACATCCTGAAGAATCTTCTCTCAGGAAAGAGTTTATCCCAAAGACATGCTCAGACTTAAAACATGAGGTTCCTTCAAAATGAAAGGCTACAATGTCTGGATTCTCTAAAGGTTCTATGAATCAAAACTCCCTAAGCTCTGCCTGGAAACTACAGGAATGGTGCTTACTGGAACACAAATGTCTTGTGCTTTTGATGAAAAGTTCCTCTAAAGAAGACAACTGTATTTCTGCAGTCGATGCAGTTTCTAAGTTAATTTGGTAAATAGCCGTAGAGTGTGTTAATACAATCTTGATGTGGAGGTGACAATGCATGAGTCATATTTTCTTAGTTTGTATCTGAAAGAAATGGACATAACCTCTTGGCCTTACATAGAAAAAAGGAAGCTGTTCTGGTGAAAGTTGCTTGAGCATCAGCTGAGAAGTTAGAAGAACACACATTTTTGCAAATGAGATTAATAAATGGACAAATAAATGTACTTGTATACTTGTAAAAGTAGGAATGGTATCAGGAATTAAGAATTTTATATAACTTTATCCTGACACCACCACTCCCTTTTTATTTTGTTTAAACTGTGTCTAAGATGACCTTGTTTAGGAAACAATACAAAAAAAAAAAAGCCTGTTAAAATCAGATAACACAGAGAGATGAAGATGGCTGCCTTCATCAATATATGGAAAATTGTGTCTCATGCCTCTTTTCTAACAAATCTGTATCCACAGATATGTATCTTAGTAGCATGGGCATGTCAAAAATCAGTGAGGGAAACTGATCTACTCTTTGCAGGTGATATTGTATGTTTAAAAAGCAGTTTCAGGGCAGATTTAGTGTTTAAATAGTAAGATCTCTTAATCTAAATATTTCAAGATATTAGGGTTTAGCTATGAATTTGTGTAGATCTGTTAGTATCAAAATTCTGTAGACCAGGGCATCACAAGAGAAATCATTTTAACTCATGTGACCACAAACTCTATTGAATTCCAAGCTTCACAGCTTGCATATAATGAAACTTCATTAAATCTGAAGTATTTGGATATTAATTGGTGTTTTAGAACTTTCTTTACCTGAGCCTTAACTATAGCAGTGTTAGAAATCTCTGTAGCAGTGTTAGAAATCTCTGTAATAAATAGTTTATCCACAAAGTCTTTTTAAATCTCATTGATAAAATAATGCATTTTTAAAGATGTTCGGCGTATCTTTCTGTATTATGCTACGCATAATCTTGAAATCATCAGCTGATTAGCTATGTTCCTACAAAGACTTAAAACGACCCCACTCTGACATCAATAAATCAATGAAGTGTTACACCAACTCCACATGTCTGAACCAAAGTTCAAACTGGTAAGATTCTTAGTTCATTGATATGCGCCCTGTTACTCTAAAGACAAGAGTAACCCTATGCAAATTCCAGTGTGTTTATGCTAAAATGTTTTAGTTTTTCTTTTTAAATGATCTTTTTACTGACTAAAATTAATTTAAGGAACCCCCCCCCCTTAATTTAAATTAGATTATATTTATTATTTCCTGTTATCAAGCTTAGTATATTCTGGAGTTTCTTGAAATGCCTTATCAACAAAACTTAGCTTGTTTTTTTTCCCTGTTTTTTCCAGCAAAGTTGCAGTGTGCTGTCACTGCTTTTAAACAGTCAAAAACTCAACTGATATTGGTTGATTCATCAAGAACTGCAGACATGGGATTTCCAATAGCAATGGGAAATCAGTTTAACTAACAATTACATTTTGATATTGGTCTTCTCTTCCTTTTTGGTGGACTTAGGTTATTTTTGGATCAAACTCCAAAGCCGTTGTGATGCTGAGTATTGTAAAATCTAACTTAAAGTTTGCTTTCTCTGGTGATATTGAGAATCCAGTGTTTCATACACCCGAATCCCTACAAAATGCCTGAAGACAGCTAGGTATCTTAAGATTGGAGCCACAAAGCTTGTATGCTGTATTGCTTAAAACAGAATACTATTTTTAGTTCTCTCTATTTCACTGTTTTCAAAAAATGCTCAGAATAAATGTATCAAATCTCTATCTGTCTTAAACAATGCTTTTAGGGTGGTGCTTATCTTAAATTAAGATTTATGGTCTTGAATAATTCCTCAAAGGAGGAACATATAGTATAGAGTTCATTCTCTTCTAAATAACAGGAGAGAAGTTTGGATGCCAGTAAGAGTCACTGGATAAAATTCACAAATTGCCCTTGAGGCAGAAAATGGAAACGAGGTCTTTTCCCTCCAAGTTGACTGCCTTAACCACTAAGATAGGGTGTTACAGTTTTCATGATTCCTTGGTCCAAAAAAAGATGGGTTCTGCAAAGTAGAACAGCTTCAACAGAAGAATGAGGGAGATGTGCTTCTAATCTGGAATATTCTGCAGTCTGGGAATTTAAAATTTTCCTGGAGAAAATGGACACTATACTCAATATGGGAATTTCCTCTGGTAAAACAGGAGACAGAATTTACATGTCTTCAAATATTGTGTAAAGGTGGTGGGGAGCAGAAGGAAGCTATTACCTGTTTTTATGCTGTCTGCCTCATACTTGTTCATCTATTAGATGTTCAATTACAAGACTGAATGCATCAAAAAAGGAAACATCTACTTTCTGAATCCAAATAGGATTTGAAGCAGGTGTCCAGCTTTGCTGCCCTGTCAAGACTGAAGCTTTTATTGACATACACAGAAGCAGGATGTTAATTTGAAGAGCCTAGTTCTTGTAGTGTCGGTTGTCAGGTGTATGTAGTTTTTTGGAATGAGAAATTTGGAGTTGTGTCTAAATTCTGTTTAAGCGCTTTCTGAGTATTGGCAAACAAACTTTTAAATAACATTTTGAAGATGTTAATAAGGGATAAGAAGAGTTTTTTTCTTAAATGCAAATATTTAAGACTGAACAGATGCATTAGCAAATGTTAAGTGAAAAAGAATTATTGATAGAACAACTTCACTTATTAATATGTAGTTCCTAAATATTTTTCTATTTCAAAGGAAACATGATTGGATCCCCATATATTTAATCATCTGTATTTTAGGCTCTAATTGTATACTCACATGCTTACATGCTTAATTTTACATTCGCAATTAATTTTACATTTCCATTCAGGTTATTGTCACTATTCAGAGGGATAGAACTGCTTATGTATGTGTTGTAATGTCAGGATCTTAATGGAGATGTTATAATACTGCTTAAGTAAACTCTGTGTGTTTGTTCTATTATGCCGCCAAGTAAATTGTTACAACTGAAACAGAATGATACATTTTATTCAAATTGTATGAATATTCTCATTGGTATCCATGTTGTCATTAATACTGTTTTGTTTTCTTTTTTTGCCTTCCTCTCAGGATGAGAACGGCCTGTGTTACCCTTCAAACAAAAGCCATGAACAGACATTTGCCTATTTGATTGTGGACCCTTTCAAACGACACGTCCACACTTTGTATCATTGTTTTGGTGGAAGCTTATTTGGTACCTAGTTATTAACCTGGTTGTTCCCCAGGTTTGTAATGGGGGTGTTCTTCTTTCTACACGAACTCAAGTAGAAATTGCATGGTTTTCTTAGGAAGAAGCACGTACTCCTTGATTACACAAACTCGGAATGGCGACGTGTTTTACACAGATGTTACTATACGGTTAGTGAGAAAAGTTTTGTATAGTTTTTGTATAGTTTTATTAAAGGCATACTTTGTGAAGCTGTTTGCCTGGCAGTTTTGCCCCCTCTTCCCTCAGCCGTGTTAGCTAATAAAAGGCATTTCTCTACCCGTCTTGTCCCCGTCTATGAATCAGTTCCTCGCCCTTTCGAGATCCGCGACGCGTAAAAGCAAGGAAGGGGAGGCTCCGCAGCCGGCGAGAGCTCCGCACAGCTGGCGGCCGGCAGCCGCGCTCCCGGGCCCGGCGGCCGCAGCCCCGGCCCCCCTCGCCCCCC
>NW_020450723.1:602155-635353 GCF_003343035.1 Apteryx rowi | reverse complement strand
ATTCCGCTTCCCGGCCTAATCCCGCGGCGTCCGCCCGCCCCGCACCGTGCGGGAGGGGGCTGCGGAGCCGTGCCAGCCCCCCGACATGGATGTCGCTTTCCACCATTTCATCGCGGCGCCGGGCTGCGCGGAGTCCGTCCCCCGTCGGAAGCGAGTTCCGCAGCCCGGCGCCTTCCCTGCGTGCTGGTGCCTTTAAGCCTGGCCGTGCCGGGCGTCCATTAAATTAGCCGTCGTGCGCTGGGCACGTATGACTTCAAAGTTTAAATCTCGGGGACTTGAGCGCCCACGAGAAACGCGCCCGGCAGCCTGCGGTGCAGGCCGAGCAGGAGGCGTCGGACAGGGTCGGCACCAAGGCGCTGCCAGCGTTTGATCTCTAAGCAGAGCGACTTTTGTGCCAAGACCGAAGTGTTGGTGCAAATATGGCTAAAAGTTAATGTTTAGGTTGCTATTACTAACTTTTTGGAAAGAGGCTGTGCCTACTGGAGTGTTTTTATTAAGTAATGAACTTTGTTGCTAAGCTATAAAGGTTTTATTATTGGCTATTGTCACTTTATCTGTGTAGCCAGTAGGAGTGAAACTTATTCTGTGTACTGGTGCCTGGTACTCTGGTTGTTAAGGGTCTGTCAACATTTCCATTATTAAACTTCTGTTTTGAAGGATTTATAACTTAGCTTCAGAAGTTTACTCCAGGCTGAACCTTGGCACATACATCCTTAGCCTAGGAGTTAATTCATTTTCCAAATACTCGAAAATCAATCTGGCCTTTATATTGTAAGACTGAAAGCAAAATAGAAAGGGGTGGGGCTGAGTCGCTTCTGTGTTTTTGTTTGCTTCTGAGTTGCAGTCCTTTGAATTATTGAATAAAAATCATATCACTTCATCAGGATTAATAACATACTGAAATCCATTGAGGAATAACAAAGTTATTACACAGCTTTTATTCAAGTTATGCAAGTTTTATCACTTCTTCATTATGCACAGCACTGGTATATGTTCATCTACTGCTTGTTGCTGTGTCTTGTTAAATACAGTAAGTGCAGCTAAATGGCTCTCATATTTGAAATGCATTTAACTTCTATGACATTCATACACCGTGTACTTTTAAGCTTAGTGTTATCTCACTTGTGTATGTTACTCTACATCTGTAATGCATACAGCTTAGTTGGATTATTGTTCCTTGTACCAGTTGGTGGTTCTTAAAATATAAACTTAAAAATCCAGCTGAAACTAGAAAATCATTTGTTTTATTGTTGACTGTCTTTTAAGTAAGGCTGTCTTAATTTTCCCTTTTTGTTCATTTGTGCCATAAAAATATTCTGTCTAACAGAAAAAATCCTTAGGTTTCTGTAATTCTTTCTTTTTGTTTCTCAAGACTAAAAAGCACCTCAAATTCAAGTGAATTGTAACTTGCACATTTTATTAAAATCTAAATGTAAGCTAATTCTTTGAAATAAATTTCCAATTTAATATATGAAGCTTTTTCCTCACATATAGACTTAATGAAACACAGAAATGTCAGTCTCCGTAAGAATACATAAATGGGGCCTCATGTGTGGTGCAATACCTTGTGTAGAGAGGTGTGGCAAGGGCTGATATATGCAACTTATTATAGGTGTCCATGTTGTTCTAGTGTATCTGCAAAAAGAATTAATTTGTGAATATATGTAAAAGCCAATATTATTTAAATATTTAGTTTTCAAAGCTGCTTTTCTGTTTTGTGGTGGACGCCTGTCTGCTGATGAAGAAGTTCTACGTACTTATGACTGGCAGCTTTCTGGTGAGGAGTTTTGTGAGTCATTCTGATTGACTAGTAAAACAGTTTGCCGAAGCTTTGCTTTGGATAAAGCATGAGCAAACTGTTTATAAGCCTCACATACCCTTAAAGTGCAGTTTGTGTGAGGTTTAGGAAGTTTTGCGTTCAGTCTTGCATAGTTTCTTTATGGCAGAATTCAGTAGTTGTTTCTCTCTTGGAACTGCCTGGTGTCAGTGGGCAGAGTTCTTTGCTGCTGCTGTCCTTGTGTCATCGTTTAAACCTGTGTAAAGGGTGTATATGTGGGGGTGTCTTCGTTCCCTTCCCCACTTTTCAAAAGGAGAGTGGGAAATAAACTCCAGCGAAAAGTGGGTGCGATGGTAATGGTGCAGTTTGGTGATGAGCTATGCAATATTTTGTATTAGGTCTTTTGACTGGGGGCATGTTTTTCTTTAAACTTTTACTAGGTAGAAAGAACTTTAATTTTCAAAATAAAAATAAATGCAGTTAGAAAATACTTACAGTTAATATTTTTTGACTTGTACAAGAGCTTTTGTGACACTAATTAACCAACCTACTTTGAGGGTCTCCTTGAACAGCAGCAGCTGCAAAATAAACAGAACTTTACAATGGCCAACTTATGAGTTTCTCTTGAAAGATTCCAATAAAGTGAAATGTCTTCCAACAGATGCATTTTTGCTGAAATATAAAAGTCTTAATGGAAATAATTTCACTCCTGACAGGCCAGCACTGATGCAGGGACTGCAGGAGCCCTGACTCCTCAGCATGTCCGAGCTCATTCCTCTCCAGCATCGCTGCAGCTGGGGGCTGTTTCTCCAGGGACGCTTACACCTTCTGGAGTAGTGACTGGTCCTGGAGCTCCATCTTCTCAACATCTCCGCCAGTCTTCATTTGAGATCCCTGATGACGTACCTTTGCCACCAGGTTGGGAGATGGCTAAGACACCGTCTGGCCAGAGATACTTTCTTAAGTAAGTAAAACATGTTTTGAGTTAGCTGTATCTCTACATTTTACAATTTTTGAATTTTAGTTAAATTCATTATGTTTAAAATACGTATTTTAAAAACGTGGTCCTGATTTTCAGTAGGAGAGGAGATCCTGCCACTTCAGTATTTCTCCCATTTCAACTCTCTGCTGTTTCTGAAAATTGTATCTGACTGTGTGAATGTTTATCCTATCTTATTCTTAGTTGAAGAATCTTGTCCATTATATTATATACTAAAATTTAGTGAAATGCAAAGAGATTTTTAAGCAACATGGCTGTTGGATTTGTTGGATCTTGCTAGAGTTCTCGTTCAGGTCAAAATATATTTCTCCTTGTTTTTTTATGATACACCTATGAAAAAATAGAGTAACTTGGAACGTTGTTGGAGTGGGAATATATCAGAAAGACTTTTTTTTTTTTTTTTTTTTAAGAAGTGTGACGGTGTAGGGATGTAGTCAAAACATTTCTGCCTACTCTGTACTCGTGAGGAAATTAATAAATATATGCATTTGATTGCAGTACTTGGGTCTGTAACTCCTAAAACTCATCTACATTCCCTGCAGTGAAAGGGAAATTGCAGAACTTTTAATGTTGTTTCTTGTTCCTACAGCTGTAGCTTTTTCACGCAGTGAAATTAGTATCACCTTTTCTATAACTGAAGAGAGGTTACACATGCCAGCCATCTGACACGTAATCCATCAGGGAGCATTTTCTTTTATGCTGTGTAGTTTTCTAAAACAGCAGGAGCCTGTCCTCCTCCTGAAAGTGTGCCCACCAAGACACATAATTGGCCCTCAAGTATTTTGACTATATTTTGAATATTTTATTCAACTGGAAGGCTCTAAATAATGCATTATATGTCATTTTCAGGGCTGGGAGAGGGGAGGAGCAGCACAGTATGTTATGTATATAAAACATGTTTCAGCCAAGTAAAACATCTGTATTCTTACCTTTCTTGCTAAAACATCATTGTTATTAATATGTGCATTTGATTGAAGTATTTGGGTTTGTAGCTTTTAAAGCTAATCTACATTGTCTGTGATGAAAATGGAAATTGCCGAACTTTTAAAACTTCCTTCCTAGAGCAGTAATGTTTTCACATACTGAAATTAGCATCACTTTTTTTTTCTTTTAATGAAAGGAGGTTACACGAGTGGCAGTTGTCTGACATTATTTGAGCCTGAAAGTTACTTTTTGAACACCATTGCTCTATGTTAGGAATGTGAAAATGAGCATTAGCTAAAGAGGTTGAAGCTGCAATATTTTTTGTGTGAAGTTTAACAAATAAATGCATGCTAGAATGTGAGATCTTCAGTGGGCATAAACAGAATTATTTGGAGCTATGTAAGTTTATATCACATGAAAACTGTGGCTCATTCTGTGCTTTTCTCAAGGCCCAATGAGTTTAGAAATGAAAAGCAAACTTTGTTTTGACTGTGCTAGTGAGAGCTCTTAAAGAATAGCTTATAAAACATGAACACTATGTATTTGATTTGTAAGTTGCACTGTCACAAGTGTTTGTTTTTGCTAACACTTTAGATTTTACAGAAAGAGTATAACTGTTTAAGAGATGCAAAATGTCTTTACGCTCTTATAATTGATGTTTTAATTATGCTCATTCAGGTGAAAGCAGAGGGAAGGATTTGATCTTGGAAAGCTTTTCTACAGTTTCATTATTACCACAGAAAATCTTTTCCTTTTTTCTGCAAGTTTTTTTGTCCTTTCTTGGTGTCCTGGTATCCATTTCAAAGGGTCAGGTTTCAGCAAGAACAATAAAGAGCCTGAGACTGGAAAGTACACACAAGTCTGGCAAACTCATCTGCATGAGCAAGATCGTTTGTTCTCAAGCAGACATCCAAAGTAAATGATTGAAAGAGCTGCTAGCTGTGAAGGATGTGTCTTGAAGGGGAAAGGAGTGGAAACAAACCAGGTTGTTAGGAAGAAAAATAAAGGCTGTACTTTTTGAACCTCTCCCTGCTGGGTCACATGCTGACCTTGGGAGATTTTAAACAGCTTAATGAGCTGTTTTCTTTTGGCTTTCCTTGGGTGATGCTGTGGTATGAGAGCATCTAATGAGGACAGTTCTGAAGGCTGTGTTCACACTTGAAGAACATTTGTTGTTCTGAAAGGTTGTATAGTACTATCTACAGGTGAGATCCACCTACTTCATTGGAGTTCATAAAGATTTATAGAAATGATAGATTTCAAGTACAAGAAAAATGTTTACTTTGTATGACTAAGAAATTCAAAGAAATTTAAGAATTACTTTTAAAAAATGAATTTATATTTCAGAAGCTGCTTACAGTAGCTTTTTTCAGTGTTAAGTTCTATCTCATACCTACAAGCCTGTTAAAACTCATGTCTTGTCTAGCTATAAACTTTTGCTCCAAGCGTGAGTACTCAGATTCCTGATGCTAAATACATTTAACATGGTTCCTTCTCCCATATGCAGATTTTTGGTCTCTATTCCAAGCAATCAGCTTTTTTGTTGGGTTGGCTGCACTGCTCTTTGTTTCCATTTGCTCTGTTCTGTAGCCACTCCATGAACAGTCTGGTATTCAGGCTCTAGAAGGATCTTTGCAGAATAGGTAACTATTAGATTTTTTCCAGATGTCAGTAAGCCTTATGGTTATAGTTATCATAATATACTATACTGCAAACAGAAAAATACAAAATTGAGTACTGTACTTAATACAATAAGGAATACAGTCTGTAATCAGTGGGTCAAGCATTGCATGCGTAGTAGTTCACACAAAGATGAAAAAATAGCGTGTGGGGGGAGAAAATATGTCTGGTCAAATAACTGCGCGTGCGTGTGCGCACACACACATTTATTTGGCCAGACAGATATTTTATATACACACCACACACATGCACATACATACTAAAAAGAGTGTGAGAGTAGTAGTGTAGGGTCTGAGCCAGAATTATTCTTGTAAATCAGCCTGTCATCTAGATAAATAGACCCCTTTATGTATGAATGCCCAATGTATGATTTGCCAGAATTCCACTCATTAGCGTTCATCTCACTGTTATGAGTAGGACTCTTGAGTATAATTTTCCGTTAGTGAAAATGCAGATGATTTCGAACAGTGAGTTAAGACATGCTTGCTACAGCTGGTAAAACTAATTCTGTTTTTTTTACTGAAATTGTTACTTAAATAGAGCTCATTAGTTAAGACTTGCCTGGTTAGTAAGTGGTCATATCTGAGTCATCTGCACACTTATACTTTAGCCCTTTCTTAAGCATGCTGTAAAGAAGACTTGCTTGGTTTGTGTGGAGATGTCATCTGCATTGCTTTTTAACCACTTCCTGTTAGCCAGCTGCTGGTTGACATTTCAGTGAACTATGGAGAATAACTACTGGATCACTCTCTGGGCAAAAGATAATATGCCATAGTAGTAGCAGACAGCAACTTGCAGAAAGAAAAAGTCTGTTCAACTTTGGCTCAATTTTAGAATTACCATTGTACAATTTTAGAATTAACATTGTATCATTTTGACTTACTGTTATGCTTTTAATTACTACAAAGGTGGTGTAATACCTCTTCTCGTCTTGCAGTGTGAGGAAAAGTTAACTGATTGTCCAGCAAACAGTCTTGTAATTACTTTTCCTACAGGAAGTAGTTCTTGCAAGCAGTTTATCAACAACTTCCTATTTTTTCTGTGAAGTGTTGAATGACTTCCTGAAGGAGGCCAAGGTGGTTTTCATTAGTGTCTGTGGGTGTGTTGGAGGTGTTTACCCATCTGGCAGAAACCTTAAAAATGGATTATTGTTACACACTTCTTAAGTGCTTTGTAAAGAGGTATGGATAGGTGTTACTTTGGATATTGTGAAACCAAATCATTCTAAGGTAATGGGGTGGTTTGTTGTTATGTGTTTTTTTTTTTTTTTTTTTCTCCTGTGACCCAATGTGTACAAGAGTATTATTTCATACATGGAAAAAATAGCCAACAGTGTTACATTTCTCTCACATCCCTGTCTAGAAACCCCAGCATGCCCACCCACCCAATAGCCTCTGTTCCCTTTCTGCTCTCCTCCCCACCAGTCAAAGTCATCTTAGTTTTCCAGGGCAGAAAGTGTTTCTTGGATACTTTGCTGCCACTGTAGTATATATTTTCCTAAATGCCTTAATTTACTGGGGAAATGCACATTCAGAATTATCATTTTATGGGAGTTCTTGTGTTTTTGGTTCTATAGTTCAGACTAGCTTGGCATTAAAAGAATTGTGTTGTTGGAGACCAAAACTGCAACCATTTCTTTTGATAGGTTTGACTACAAGCAGTTGAAGATTTTTCTGTTTGTTCAGTTTAGTTTGTAATAAGTCCAATAAAATAATTTCATTTTATATTGATGATTCTTGACTATTAAAATACTTATAAGATCAATACTCTACAAAAAAAATTCCATGAGATCTGTGCAGAGGAAAGTGGACACTGGCAATTTCAGAACATAACTAAGAAAAGAAATATTAACTCAAATGCTTTTAAAGTGAAACACATTGTGATATGTTTTTCACAATTAAGATTTTTGGTCTTGGAAGATAGTTCTAAGTGTATATCCTTCCTTCTACCTCTCGGTCAGTCTTTAAATCTGTTCTGTGAAATGATGTTGATATAAACTATCTTGAATTTGGAGCTGTACTAAGATTTTCATATCTTTAAAAGGGAGGAGGAACAGGAAGGGCACCAGATCAAGCCTTTACTGAGAGCTAGTAATGCTGTAGGGGAGTATAGGCCAGCTGTAGAAAATATAACTTGATGAATATAATTCTTACAAATCTAAATAAGGTTTGAGTACATGCACTATGTACTCAATAGAAAATAATGGCATACTTGGAAAAATAAGATTGTATTAACACCATTTTCATTAAGGTGGAAAAACATGGCTGTTTCAATTGGCAAATGTATAAAACTAAACCTTTCAACTTCCTTATGGATTTGATCAAAATTACTTCAGATTTAGCTGTCAAGAACACCAGTGTAGTTTTTCTTTATATACTTCAGATATGTAATACTGTTTTACAGCAATGCTTTCAAATCTCCTGGATCAAATTTAAGATCAGTTTTATCTTACTGTGGTTTGAAGTACATTGTAATGTGTTAACAACTATAATTGTCACACAGATCTTTAGTTACTAGTGTTTTACAAAGAGAAGTCTTGGAGTCTCTCTGATCAGTAATAATAGGAAGAGGCTTCTCATACAGGATTAATGCAAATTTGATATTTAAGAAGATGCTTCTGCTATTCTCCTTATTAAAGATTAGGTCAGGCTGTGTTTGCTTAAAAGTAGAGGTAGCATGAAGTTTGTGTGAGCAGTTACTGCCACCATGGAACCACTTCTGTTTGCTCAGGTCTTGACCTCTTCTAAAGACAAACAAGAATCTGATATAAATCAGGATGAGTGTCTTCTGGGCTCCCTTATCCCTTCCCCTTTCCTCTTCTCAATGCTAAAGATGACAAAGAATTATAGCTGATTTTCTTTTTTTTTTGTAGTCATCTGGTTTGTAGCATAGACTAATCTGTAACCCATCGGTCACATCATGGAAATTGCCACTCAATAGAAAGCAGTAAAAAAAAGGATGTTAATTTGAAAGTTCCCATGGAAGTAAGACAGGCGTTACCCCCCAGTTTTTGCAAAAAATATTTCTAATGGGTAAATGCAATTAAATCCGACCAGTGGCATACGTGGCACAAATCATACCCACTTTTACAAGTTTCGTCTCTTATTACCCTATCTTTTCATTTCTGGAAAGAAGCAAATCAGTAGCTTTAAAATTCCAAATATAAAACCTTCATTTACACTTTGCTCAGTTTCCCTTTGCAATTTTGACACAACAGCTGCAAATTCTTAAAAGCTGACACAGAGCAAGCAAGGTGGATTTTTCACTCAGTTTATCCATTTTTACAGTAGACTTGCAGAGAAATTAACTTACGAGCGCTGGGTGTGCTGAAATGTAACTGCAGATCTAAATTGGGTCACATGTAATATGAAAGCAGAGTGGTTGTTCCTAGTTTGCTCCCAAAGAAACATTTCCACGTATCAAACATAAGGAATTATTGGATGACACCCAGGAGAACAAGATGTGTTACTCGGGGTTTAGATACAAGATTAGCTATTGAAACTAGTCTGATACTAACTACAAGCAATTTCTATCAGGCTCTTAGTTTAGAGTAGGGTCCTCCCCCTCCTCCCAACTAACCAACCCCCYCCCCCCCCCCAGTGAGGTAAACAGCTATAGAGAGCTATAGAGACCTGTCGGCCAAAAATAAGGATGTTTCTCCTCTTTTTATATGTGGCCAGACCGCTGCATGTGTTTATCTTCATAGCTGGGAATGAATTCAGATGATGTAATTAGATTCAGTTTAACCTCTTGAAACAATTCTCCATATAATTTTGTGTTCTAGTATTTTGGTAAATTCCAACATATTTATATTTATTGTTTGTACAATACAAACATACATATGCAGTAAAATTCATTAATGGTGGAACACACAAGCTTTCACTATTTGTGTAAATATTGCCCCCTCTTTTAAGGTGTTTGTTGGGGGGGGGGTTGTTTGTTTGTTTTTAAACAGGCTGCCCAGGACTATGTAAACCCTAAAATTTAAATGATTCGGTCTCTTCCTTTTGTAAATTCTGAAGAAAATTTCACTTGGTTGAATGCAGGAAATTTTCGTTGGACGTCTCTGACTAGCAGCCCTCTGCTGGGAGCCCCTAGGACATGATCAGGACAGCATGTAGTTGCCCTGAAAGGCAGAAATGTCTGTAGGGGAAATTTGACAGCCTGGGGGTTTGCCTAATGTGAAACAAATTTGGGGGGAAGGAGACTGTATTGGAATGTTAACAGATAGATGCCATGTAATGACAGGGCATCCTCTCACACATGGCTTGCTAAAGCTCCCTTTATCTAAGGGTATATTTGGAAATTTCCCAGGTGTAATGTATTTTTTTGTTAAGCATCTAAATAGGAATCTAGAGCATGGGAGAAATCTGTCATTATTATGAAAATGGTATCTATTAGCTTATTTTTTGCCAATTAAAACTGGAGTTCTTGGAGAATAGGTGTTTTGAAGTGCATGCCTAGGCTGTGTCACTGTTTCATGGCCTCCTGAAGTGCTTCCTGAAGTCTGTTTTAACAGTGCTCAGCTGGTGTTTTAGCTGGTTTTTAACTAAGCTACTTCAGGCTGTGTTTCAGACAAGTATAGCTAGGTTTTCTAAATTGCTGGTTAAGTCAAGCTAATAATTTAAAGCTGCCTTGTGAAGTAAGACCTTTACCATATACCGTATGTCAGTCATGCCAGTTGCTAAGGAAACAAAGCTGTCTTGAAAACAGTCTTGGACTTTGCTTTAATTTCTCTAATGAGACTTTGCTGTGTCATATTGAAACACCAGATCTCTTTTGTTGAGTCTCTTGCATGTCATTTGGTTACTTAGATCAGTGTTAGCGGTAAGTTTAGTTATTGATTATTACGCTGGGGTTGTGAAGCCTACCTTTTTGCTGAACTGTTTTATAGCAAAGTCAAGTAAAGGTCATTTGCTATTGCTAGTTTATCTCCAAAGGGTTCTGATTTATAGAGAGCTTTGCTGGAAGTCTGTCTGCACTATGCTGGAGTTTATTTAAATAGTATTATTGCTTTAAGAATGCCTTTCCCTTTCTAATTAACTGTTGTAACTGAAATGTTAAGAAAACTTTTTGCCTTTTCTGGCTATGTTGTAAAATTACACGTTTATGACGTAATAAAACATTATCTGAAAGCAAACAAACATAGATTGTATAGCCAAAATGGAGTTCTTTGGGTAAAGAAAACATCCTGACTCACTAGGTGACAATTTTTTAATTTAATATACCAGGTATATTTTCTCAGAACTTCTCACTTAAAAAAAAAAATTCTTTTCTAATTTATTGTTCCTATTTCAAAAGCTTGGTTGGCCATTTGAGTCTTCTGTAATTACTTTTATTCTAACATTCATATAATCTGTTTAGAATGATGAGAAGTAGAGTAAAAGACAATTTTTTTTTCCATATTTACTGAGCCTTTTGATAATATAGTTGATAGATCAATATACCCAGTTCACATGCCATTCAGTTTCATTTATGAAATTTTTGTCACAGTCAGACTCAGCAGCTTTGGAGGAGCTAAGGATGTAAAATGAGATGTACTTACAAGGACGTAGTGTGAAGTATGAAAGGCTGTTATAAAGAAAAGGTAAAATTAAAAAATTAAAGATTGCTCAAGGAAAATTTTTTGTAGTTTTGAGGGCTATTAAGAATGTGAAAAACTTTGTAGGATGAGTCTTATYGTTTGAAACACTTAAGATTTAACTAGACTGGGTGCTAAACAATACAGAGTTGCATGCGTTTCCTTTATTTAGAAGGGACTGTGCCTATACTTTTTTTGGTCTCTAGCTTGAGTTTAAAAATGCATTTGTAATCTGAAATACGTAATAACGACTGCATGTAGAATATGCATCTTCATGTCTAGGTTGGTGGACTTGGAAGGATCTTCTATGGCCAACTTTGCAGGCAGTTTTTGTATATTTGAGGAAAAACATGTGCTTAAAAAAAAAAAAGTATTACCATGCTTTTTAGAATTTAGATGTCCATTTATTGTTTTGCTCGTCTTTGGGTCAGGATGAATTTTGCTTTTTTAAGAGTAAAATGTTTTAAACACTTCCAGTCTTCAGTGAAATCATTTAATAATACTGTTCCATGGTTATAGTGCTTTGCACACATGAGCCTTACTAAACTAAAGGTGCCTGTGTTCTAGTTTGTGTATTGATAGATTTTTGAGAGAGCTTTTGGTTAGGCTGCTGCTGACATAATTATATGTATTTTATCGTCAGTGTAGATCACTGCATTTTCCTACTTCTGTCCCTAAACACACATGCACTTAATTTCCACCTGTGTGTGTCACTTTTAACTCACAGGCTAGAGGAGTTTAACTGGTCTTTCAGGTTTTTACTTTTTATGGGAATCTTATTCTGAAACTTAAAAATACTTAGTATGTATCTTCTTTGAAATAAATCATGTTTAAGATATTGGACCTAAATAATTATGAGGTAAGATAGCAATTTTCAGATCTGGAATCTTAAGAGAACTGTGATAATCTGTATGGTTGTGAGTTTTTGTTTTTGTCTTTTTTTACCGTAATGACTAATAAGTGGAAAAATTCAATTGGCTATTTCACAATATCCTGATAATTTAGTCACTAGCTAAGAATAAGAGAAAATGTGAAACAGACCTTAGCTTAAACAGTTAATTCTTAACTTTTCAGCATCCCTATTAACAAGGTCAAAGGAAGTCTTAATTATATTCTTATAAAACTTATTTTGCTATTCAAATCTGTGCCTATTTCTTATTACACTGTTAGGTGGGTCTTGACACAATCAGCTGTTTGTGCTGTAGAGATTTGTTGTGGAACTTGAACAGCTCTTTGTTTGCTTAGTGAATTAAATGTCAGTTGTGCCTGGTAAAGTTTGCAGGAAAAAATGATTCTTAATTCAATTTAGAAATTGTGGTGCCAGTTGTTCAACTTCTGATTTTAAGGCTGTACTTAAATGTGAGTGTGTTTGGGGAGACGGCGGGGGTTTCTGTTGGTGCAGCTATTTGTGTGACTTTTGCTCAGGGTTACGATTTGAATCTTGTTTGTGCAGTGGTGGTGAACAACTTGGAGTTTGCGTGTGAACTTTAATTGGTTCCTCCACTCTGCAGTCCTGTTGGAGTAGGAGTGTAGACCCTTGGCTGTGCCACGTTTTGCCTTTTTAAATGTCTTCAAATGCTTGCTCTGTGAAACTGAGGGGGTAGGATCTTAAACACTTTCTAAATTCAGTTAACAGCTAGCATCAAGTAGTTGAGGGAGTTGCAATGAAGTAAAGATTGCCACCTATTGTAACTGATTTGTAAATTTGTAAATAAATTTATTGGAAGAAATCTTTTATCCCCATAAAATGTCATTGAGTCCTCTTTTTTTTTTAAAAAAAAAAAAAAGCTTTAGTAGTGAAATTCATACTCTGTAGAGAGTTTGAGCCTTTTTAAACCTTTTTTTGTGCATGCTATACAAGCTCACTTGTATGGAATTTATTGGAAACACAGGAGATTCTGGTGCTGATACTTCTTGCTTTGCCAGTAACTGCACATAGTTTGTCTATAATGTTGTAAAATTCTTTACATGAAAGGTATGCGTGCAATTGTACCATGATGCTTTCACTTCAGAAGTAGCTGAAATAACTAGCATCCACCTACTTCTAAAAAAATATATTTGGTCTGTACTGCCTTCACCTGCAGTTGTGATATGAAGTTACAAGAGATAGTTTAAAATGCTAACCATTCAGTTACTTATCACTGTTGATAAAATATTCAGCCCCACCTACCATATGCCGGTAGGTATGCATGTACTTTCTTTGTCTTTTGATTCAGTCAAACTACAAGATACACCTTGAAGTTTCTGTGCCTGTAAAAATGAGTAGATACACAACACATTCTTGTGTTGTATGGGATGTAATCCAGTTCTTGAATTCCAACCAAACTCCTTTGCCCATTTTGTGAGGTGCAGAAAAAATAATTAAGATGCAGATTCTTGGAAGCAGTTACTTTATCAAATTGCTGAGCCTAGAAAAGAAGGTATACCACAGTGCAGTAGCAACTGATACTGTCCCGTTGTTGTGCTTTGTAAAACAATTTTCTCATCTTCTTTTGCACTAGTAGCTTTTTAGTAAAAAGGACTAGTAGCTTTTTAGTAAGTTTAATATATCACTTGCATACTGTTTGAGGTAATATTAGTACTTTAAAAAAAATGTATCTGTCAAGGCTCAATAGCTTTGCTCATGCTTCCACACAGCATTTCAGATGTGCTGAGAATTTGTTAGCTATTACCTCTCATGTGGATTGTAGAGCCAATATTTGGCTTTCAGGGGACACTGCAAGGCTGAACTGAAGAATTAAAGATGATGCAGTGTTGTTTCCTATTGGTATCTTTTGTGGAATACATATATGGTATATGTATATTATAATGCTTACATGAAGGAAAAAATCAGAAGATGATGTGCAGCTGAAGTGGAGATAAGAAATAGGAACCCTAGCAGTGGTGAGGCAGAAGTCGTAGTTATGCTTTTCTCCCCAAATCTTCATCTGCAGTTCTTAATCAGATGTTCCAGCCATGACTTTTTAAAACTTTGCAAATATTAGGCCCTTTCAGCATTATTCTTGTAAGAGAGCTTGCTATCTGCATCTCGCCATATATGGCCATACTGATTCAGACCAAAGGCTTGTCCAGCCCTGTATCTTGTCTCCAGTAGTAGTCACAAGCAAACTTCTAGGGAAGACTAAGAACAGTGCAAGCATATGTGATACTTTTCCCTGAGTGCTCTCTCAGCTTCCAGCTGCTTTCAGTTCAGGAATTTCCTGAGCCAGGTGTGGTTTCTGTCCGTCTGGTGGTTCTCTTCTCCAAGGCTCGTTGCCCTGTCTCCTCTTGAACCCATGCAAACTTTTAGCCTCTACAGCATGCTTTGGCAAGGAGTTTCACTGACCTACTCCTCACTGAACAAAGAAATACCTCTTTCTGTTTTAAGCCTGGTTTTTATCAGCTTCGTTCAGTGGTGCCTGGTTCTTATTTTGGAAGTGACAATGAACAGTTGATACTTATCCATGCTGCTCAAGATTAGTATCTTTTCCTCTCTAAATTGTCTCTTTTATATATATATTTTTTCAAACCTGAGGCATCCTAACTTGCTGGGACTTTCTGAGATAGAAGCTTTTCTTTAGTCAGCCCTGTAGCCCTTCTGTGAGTCTTTTCCAGTTTTTGTATGTTATTTTTCAGATGAAAGGCTCGGAATGGTGTACAACATTCCCTATTCTAAACCCTTCATCTGAAAAACGTATCCAGTGTATTCTTTCTGCTGCTTATTGCCTCTTCACTCAAAAGGGGGAGTTCTGCAGTTTTTCGCACTCGGTAGTTGACCATGAGTAAATTTGTATCATTGTGAGACTTTGTCATGATTCTGCTCTCCTTTTTCCAGCACAGATCTCAGTGTAGACCCCTGTACAAGTTGACTGGAGGCCTGCCTCTGTTGCAAAAGCTGATGATTTCTACCTCCTGTTTTTGTTTGTTTTTTGTTTTTGTTTTTGAGACTATTAATTGTTTGCTCAGGTCAAGTCAGGGTCTATCCTTACCCTGTACCTTCTTTGTTTTCTTAAAAGCTTGCTGTTCCTAATCAGATCTAGTCATCAGTTTTTGAAAATTAATGACTGTTGTTATAGGTGAGCTTTTTGCTGTGTCTCCAGGAGTGGAGTATTCCTTATGAACTTTGGGATGCAAATACTTCTGTTGGTGCATTCATCTCGAAAGGAAAAGTTCTTCTGTACTTGCTTCCAGCTTATGTCTTGGATCCACTCCAACAAAAATGAAGTATGTTTGTGTGATAAAGTGATGTTTGTGTATGTCATTTAAAAAAAATTCCAAGAGATTCAATTTTAGAATAAAATATCTCGTGGCTGATAGTACACGTGTAGGTAGGTGGTTTTTTTTTTTTTTTTTTTTTAATTGAGTGGATAGGTTGTTACAGAACTAAGCATACCAAGGTATTTGGAAGACAAGTTAATGTTTCTTCATATAATCAGCTCCAGTAATTACTGGAATTTTTGCTTTTTAACGTTGCTTTGGAATTGTCATTTCATATCTTAGTTTGAATTTAGTTACAAAATAGTAGCTGTCAATACTGTGCCTTACCTCTTAGTATCTCAGTGCCAGATGCTTATATCATATTTTCTGTGCTGTGTAATATGTCTACATGTCAAGACAGTAAGTAAAAAGTACAGTAACCAAAAAGGGAGTATGTGGCACTCAGATTTGTGGTTTTTTAGATTGCTAACCTGACTTGTAACTGATCCTGTGACAGAGGATATGTGCTGTTTGAAATGTGACAATCAGTAGTCAATCAGCTAATAAGAGGCGATTGTCCAAGTCTTAAAAAGAGAGAGAGAAATTCAGATGGAAGTCTTCTTCTCCTACCAGTGAAGGTTGATTAATTCTGCATAGGATCCTAACAATCTTGAAGCTCCTAGTTTGACTGGAAAAATCTAAGAGCCATGGTTTCACCAAGTGTTCTAAATATGTTTCTTTCAAAGTTCACAAAAGTGATCTGTGGCTGTTGTCTGTGGCTCCTCAGAAAATGACATTCTCTGCAATGGAGTCAAGCATCTAGCATGGATCTTGATGGGCAGCTCACACCTAATGACTTTTTAAATGGGCTATAGTTTCTCTTCTAATCAAGCAAATGAAGTGCCATTCTTTAGATAGGATTTTTTTTTAGGATTAAAAAAAAAAAAACAAAAACCCTAATTCAGAAACTTGCCTAGGCTGTTTCATATGCGTAAGATAGTGTGATGAGATCCCACTTTCCATTTCACTTACAACAAGTTGTCCAAGTGGTTATGCTGCGCTCTGCTGCAGTCTAATATGTGTTCAACAATTTATGTAGGGACTTGGATTCCTGAGATGCCTGACGTGTGTGTGTGTGTGTGTATACATAAGTTTCTTTAGGTTATTGCTTAGTATTGGGATCACATTCAGGCAATTATTCTTAATTTGCTTGAAGCTCTGACAGATTCTTGGATATGGTAGTACAGTAGTCACATTTCAACTAGCGCATGAAGTGACTTCTTAAATGATTTATGCTGTGTGTTAATTCACAATAGCAGGGGATCCTGTTTAAAGTAGAAGAAATTGCTGTTTGTCTGTGAGATCATCCTCCATATTTGTGCTCTTGGTGTTCTGTTATTAAGGATTTTTGAACTAGATAGGGAGAATAGAGGAAAATACAACCCCATTGGGAAGATATGCCCCCCTTTGTATTTTTAATGTAGTTCAATTTTTTTTTTTAAGAAGTCTTGCAACTCTAACTTCTCAGTTAATTACAGTTGATATTGACAGCTCAGTTGATCTAACTTCTCAGTTGTGGCTACCTTGCATTTTTACAATGCAAGGTAGCCACAATTATAGTTAGATATGGCCGTTTCATCCACAATGGTACTGGATTTGTTTGGAGTACTACTCCATGGTTCTTAATGGTACAGTTACTCTCAATTTTTTTTAAAATCAGTCGTGGGAGAACTCAACATGGTGCATGGATGGAAATAAGGGAAGTCATGGGAAGACAAATGAGTGCAATGGAGTTAAAAATGTTCCCCTGATTCTGGGATAGATTCACTCCGATGCTTTGAAGTGTGTGGTGGTTTTTTTTGTTTGTTTGTTTTTTAAGAACTTGTTTGTAGACTTTGTTTGGGGCAGTGTCTCCGAGTTGCATTGCTGTTGTTGTGCTGGCATTACCTGTGTAGCTATGTGATAAGCTAGATGATAATTTTTCTGCTAGGATGTTTTTTCAGTTGCATCAGTGCCCTGATCCAGTTAGTTCACAGTGTGACTGCTCAAAGGAGGAGGCAGATTATGCATCAGAGTAAATTAAGCCCTTAAATCAGTGCTGCCACCAGAAATGCGTGTGAAGTTACTCCATCTGATTTAATAATCCAGTTTTACTTTTTAGTCAGAACAAGTCACTATGCTGTGAAATATTGCTGATTGTTTTTAGTATTATTAGTTTAGTATTCAATATAATCATAAACTAAAGGTTTTTATGTTCTTAGAGGTTTTAGATTATATGGATTATGTACAGATTATTTTGATTTTTTTTTTTTCCAGAACTGTAGTAAATTAATACAATAGATAAGCCCCTCCACCCCATTGATAGTGATATCTTCCTGGCCCAAATTCAGTTTTGGGGCCAATAAACCCTTTTGTTTCATTCTTCTGGATGCAGTGAACGGTTTTGAGGAGGGGCTGGCTGAGTTTTTTATTTTGCTTATGTCTTAAATTATTTCAATACTGTTCTCTGTAATGCAAAACCATACTGTCGTCATTTCCTATGAATAAATAGATGGATACTGTATTGTTCTATCCTGGGCAGCTTCAGGCAGGCTTTGATTTATTTGTATTGTCAGCAATAAATATATTTGAGATTTCACAGGTGCCTGTTCTTACTCTCTCCTGACCCATGAATTAGTCAAATGATCAGCCATATGATGGCTGAGTTGAATGATAAAACTACATTTACAGAAGAGAGAACGTAAGATTATTTAAAAACAAGCTTTATTGAAATGTTGCTGTTTAATTCTTGACTCAGGATTCAAAGCAGTATTCCTTCTGCTGCTAATTGCAAACAAATTGATTGTGATTACTAAATCTACTCATTCCAAGAGGTAGCAAGTAATAAGGCATTATATTTATACTTTATCTTGCTTAAATCCAAATTCTATTATCAATCTCCAGAGAAGAGGTTGACCTGTTCCCATATCCCAGCAGTGACAGTGATACTCAACAAAACTAGGTATTTTTTTAATCTAAAATTCAGGCAGCTGATTGTCTGCAATCCTCAGGAAAATTAGCTTAAAAAAACCTCTTCTACCTATTTTCATCCTTAAAATTGTATTTTAGAGCTATTTAGGCTTTTTTTTTTTAAGTGTAAAACTTTGCTGTTTTCCAGTATGCATTCTATAGCTGATAATTAAAGATTGGTTTTATAAAGTTCTAAGAGTATACATAAATTTGATTTTGCTGAGGTTATAAACTTGATGTGTGAACCAAATCCAACTGAAGTAAATAAGTTTATTATTATTATTATTATTATTTATTTTTTTATTAACCATCTTGGACATTGAACTGGTTTGTTAGCCAGTGTGGTGTGTGTTCCACTATCACAGCTAATTTGCTAATGGAGCTATTTTGAAACTAAATTTTGTTGCCTTTGTATAGAATCTTTTTTTTTCCCCTTGTAGTTTATTAGTGCTAAGGAACTCCAGCTGAACTGGAAGACCTGAAGTACTTACTTTTTTTGGATGGAATTTTGGAGGGAAGGTAACTTAGGCTTTTGTCACTCCATATAATTTTTTTTTTTTTTTAATTTTTAAGCATACAAGTGCTAAAGAGCCCTTAATGTGGTTTGAAATCTGGTGGGAAACAAGTCTTAATATAGACAACTTTTAATAAGGGGATCAGAACATTAATTTCTGTTAACAGTGAAGATTTTGTACAACTGGTATTCAGAAAATACGACAACAAGAAAAAATGTACTGAGCTCAACTAATGAACAATTTACCAGTGACTTTTAAGATTCCCACAAAACTTTACGCTTTAATAATTTGATCAAAGCATGCTAATAAGAAAATGGAGAAAATGTAAATTTTTACAATAGCTGATTTAGATCTTAAAGTGCAATATTGGTAAATATTCTGAATTGCTTTGTTTCTGAGTGGGATTTTTAACACTGAAACTAGTGTATGCATGCAATACGCCTCTTTAGGCGTTCAGGTCTGTGTTGCAACTCCTGACTTTTATTGGTCCAGGTGATGTAAAATCCGAGTAAGTACTTCCCTGTCCTCAAAAGTTTAGTCAGTATACCTGGGCAAGCAGAGGTCTTGGATGTAGAAGCTTGTTTCAGTAGAACAATTCATAAACAGTGTGAGCTTTAATAAGGAGAGGGCCATCACACAATTTTGTTTGTAACTATCTACACCACAGTTTTTGATGGAACAGCTTGCAAGTTTTTGAAGCACAACTCCCAGAAAAATTGAAGTGTAGAGCAACGTACAAATTCATACAGCATGCAGTGTGAGGGAGGGCTTGTAGGGAGACCGTGCAGACTTGTCATGTCCTTGTTTCTCCCTGGTGTATTAAGCAAAGTTGTTCTACAAAAACAATCAAACAGATGATGACTTAGTTTAGCTCTAAGTAGCAATGAAGGTTCAAAGTGATAATTGCATGCCTGTACAATAGTGTATTACTCTTTTCAGTGACATAACTAGCAAGCTCCTCTTTATTTCCTGTAGTCAAGTTAGGCTTGACCTAGAAGCCTGAGAAGAGGAATAGGCTTGTTTTGCGCTCCATTTTTTTGCTCAGTAAATACAGGTTGTTGGGGGGGGGGGGTTGTTTTTTGTTTTTGTTGCTTGCCATGGGCATATCAAGTAGGACCATGAAAAATACTTTGTCTGACAAACTTTAGTTGATCTGGGAAAACAAGAAAGCACCATGTGTAGGTGCAGGTTTGCTAGTAAAGGAATTTGTTGTGGTGGTTTATTCTTGTGGAAACTGATACTAACAAAGAATTCAAGCCTGTATCATTGGTGTTTTTTCAGCTATTAGACCTTTTAAGTGTGAATAAATCTTAGTATTTTACAAACTTTTTATAAAGTTTGATGCTTTTTTAATCTCTTCTTCTTGGTTCTTTGCATAAATAGTTTCTGCAGTCATGGTTAGTCTAAAAGACCAGAACAAAAATTGAAGCTGTTCCCTGCGACACACTGCTTTTCGATTTATGACTTGTTCTTCCAGTCAATCTGCTTGTTTTAACTGCTGTGCTGTGTAAAACTAAAGTAAACTTTGAGTGCTTTAATTAACTTTTCTACTATATGATGATAGAGCAAATAGTTTCAGTGTATATGTTCATTTACAAAAAGATGTATTCAGCTCCTCTATGAACCTCTTATTCACCCATTTGTATGGATAATCAGATACGTAAATCAAAAGGTAAACATTATTCTAAACAGAAGTTAGAATTCTAACACCCAAACCTGTTGTTAGAAATAAATGTCATTACAATTTGCAGAATATTCAATATAGAATTTCAATAGCTGACACATCTATGAAATGGAAAGATGTAGCAGTGTTAGATTTTTGTATGTTGTGTAAATCTAGTGATAGTAAAGGTCTTTGTATTGCAAGAGATTTCTGTGCTTCAAAAGTAGAATTTATCAGGTGTGTCTGAGACCTAAATGTTGTAATTCTAATCTGGAAATCTGTGTACTTGACGTTATTTCATGTGTTTGTGAATAATCTTGCTGAACTCTTTGTATTTCTATGTAGCTTTTTTTTGCAGATTAGTCAGTGTGACAAAAGACAAAAATTATTTGGGAGAAGAAAAGTGAGAGGGAGGAAATCTCAGTAAGAGTTGTATACTCTTTTATACTCTAGGTTGTGACCTATTTTTTTTATTTTAATTGCACTGGATACACAATTTGTGTTAATAATGTCACTAACAGCAGAAGAGAGCCACAACTTTTATTTACTCTTTTTAATAATGCTCTGTATCAAGATGCTAGCCTTTTGATTCTACAGTTAACCAAAGCCAAATTTATGTGATTTTGATGCTAAATACTTCCTCCTTCAATGAGTGATTAGGTATTAACCGTATTAAGATTAATTATTGGAAGTCTAGTATTTTAACACTTTTTATTCAATCCGCTTCTGTTTTAATCCATTTTCATTCCAAGGTTATTTTTTACTTCATTTTAAGAAATATATTGGGAACTGAGTAACACGAAGCTTCTCCTTAATGAAAAAAGGAAGAGTTAAAAGGATGAATCATTTAATTAATGCTTTCAGCATTGTGTCCAGAGGCAACCAGTGATGCCTATTGGTTGTGGTAACTCAAATAACCCTTGTAAGGAAAGGTTGTGGGCTTTACGTCTTTATTTCTGGTTTTACTTTGGCTGCTTTTATTAAGCCTATCAGTGGTCATTTGCTGGTCAGATAACTCAGTGGTAGAAGAAATTGGCTGGTAAGATTGCGAAAGCTCAAAGTTGGGGTGGGTTTGATTCCAAAAATAAGCGTATATACTCAGTTCCATTGTTTGCATGTATGAATGGTCTTCTGTTGTTAAGCTGCTTAAATGGATTTCATATTCAGTAACAACCTTTTCTACGGTGTTGCAAGCCTAAGAACTCTTCCACGGATTGCTTTTGCAAATCAAAATCACATAACTTGGAATTCAACCTACTGTTGTTTTTACTAGTTCTTCGGATTTTAGGTGGCGTGAACAAGTCCAACCTGGCCTTAAAATCAGGTGGTGCCCTTCTAGATGGATGTACCTTTTAGCAGTAGCAAGAGAATTTAGAAGCAAGAGAGACTGTTGTCACCTAGTTTGACCTCCTTAACACAGGTCAGATAATTTAATCCATGAATTTCTCTGTTGACAATATGTAGACTTATTCTTATCAAATACTGTCCCATTAAAATGTTTGTTTTTGTGAAGTTATGCAAGGACCATGCAGGAGAGCCTGAAGCTTGTTTATGCATTAAATGGGGGTAGGATTCTGAAATTAATTTCTTTTTTGAGAGATCCTAGAGAATATTTGATTCGGTTTATTAGAGAAATGAAAGCAGTAGTGGAAAATAATTGGAAATAATGTTTAATGTTAACTCTTCTCCCTCTATTGAAGGTATAAATTTCATATTGCTTTTAGTCCTTGAACATTCTGGAGAATTGTGTCTACCGCAAAGCAGGCACCCCTTTAATACAAAAAAGAAATTGGATGTGCCAATGTAAACAAGATTTCAAATTTTGCTTCTTTTGTTGAATATAGTCAGAAAATATATGTAGCAGATAAAGGTGGGATAAAGGTGCTGGAAAGGCAGCAGCTTGCATATTGACTTTACTTTTCAAAGTCAATGCAAGCTATTCATACACATTTTAAAGCCAATTTTAGTTGGCATATAATAATTGATTTGAAACTTCCCACCTTTCTGTGGAGTTAGACAGTCATATTTTAATTAATAGCATCTAAAAGTTACTTCACAGCTATTTGTAGTAGAAGGAGGCAGTGGATTCAATTTGAGGCCTAGTTTTCTTGACAGGGATTTCATAACATTTCCCACACAGTATTTTACTTGTCTCAGACTTCGGATAAACATGTGTCTAGATTTCTGTGGCTTCAGTAATTGCCTGTTTGTTTGCTGAAACTCTGGTTTGTAACTTCCTTTAGCAAGACTGTTCAAATTTGAGAGGTGGGTTATGCAGTGGATTGTAGGAGTACAAGCTACACTTGTTTTCTTTTCTTTCTTTCTTTCTTTATTTTACTGCAGGTTTAGTCATCAGTAAATGAAATTGAAGATCAGCACTTTGGCAATAGTTATTAATACTATTTAAAAGACAATATGCTAAAAGCATATATCAGCTATTTGAAAGGAAGAAAGGAGACTTATGTGCTGACACCAGAAAGTAAAATCAAGACCAATTACGTTTAAAAGGAAATTCAGTTTTTGTGTGGTGGTGTCAGTCTGATAGGCAGTTAATACTTTTATGTTCCTTGCTTCTGGAAGTAAGCAAAGGAAAATGAACATCTGAAGACATGTTTTCACAGTGTTCTTGGTAGACACAACAGTGTTTAACCATGTTTTGAAGAATTCTGGGAAGTAAGGCTTAGGCATTATCTATGAGGTTGAATGATGAGAATTGTAGAATAAATGATGCAGAGAATAAATGGTGCGGGGAAATACATACTACATACTGAAATTATTATAAAACTTATTACTGCCTGAGGGTACACTTCACAACAAAAGCATTAATTAAAAGCAGTATTATCCTGGCAAGACGTGGAGAACAAGATTTGTTCTTGTAACAGAAGCATAATTGCAGTCTTGTCAAAATATCATTAGCCCCTGTGGCAATTGAAAGAGCATCTTTCCAACATGGCTTGGCTTTTTGGAGTCTTTATTATCATTATTATTATTATTATTATTATTCATTATGCAATTTAGCAGTTTTCTATCTATAATTTTTTATTTTAATTTTTGCAGTCAGGTTGAATAATGGTGTTTGTGTGAAGATCAGAAAAAAATGAAACAAGTGGGTCCAGATGCTTCTTAGCATGTTACTAAGGGGAGTCATACATTGTTTTTACAAAGCTGTTTCATCCTTCCAGAATATAAACCTGACAGCTGCTTGGTATGGAAAATCAGGAAGGGGAGATGTGCTAGAGGAAAGACATTTTGGTTGTTAATTTAACTCTCCATTGTTTTAGAAGCTTGTTTTGAACTTTGAGTTGTGGTAAAGCACAAGACATGGCAGTCTCTTTGAGCTTTCATCAGCAGTGTATTAGATGCAACATGTTCAACAGTGTCATTCCTGAATGTGGTGCAAAGCAGATGTCAATAATGTTGCACATACTTGAATACATCATTTTAGAGGCTGTCTTTAAAATGGGCATTTATCATTTGAAAGGGAAAGATGGCTGTTGTTGAATACTATCTCCTCCAGATACTGGCAACAAAAAGAACAAGTTCTTCGTTACTTTAACTATAAAAATACGAAAAGTAAGTTCGCTAAACGACCGGTTTGTACATAAAAACATATGTGTATGCCTAAATGGATAGCTTTAACATTTAGTTGACTTTTAGTCTCTGTATTTTTGGTAACTGTTGAGTGTAGTTAATTTGGTGGATTCTAGTTAATTTTAGACTAGTGGATCACAATTGACTTTCAGCTCCTTAAAGACCTTGTTCCCCTTATCAGAGCTATTTGGCAGCATGGTGAAGATTTCAGTTCTGCTAGTCACTTACAGGTGGCAATAGTTTGAAAAGGCATAGTTTAATTATTGTTTCCTTTTTATTTTTTCCTCAAGCTGCTCAAGAGCTTTTGAAATTCAATAGTGTTCTCCTCTAAGCTGTTTTTCTTCATCAGTATTTGGAGGATGGGAAGGAATATTAAAAAAAGAAAATTGCGTAGTAGATCCTAAGATACTGAACTGCAGCTTTCTGAGCAGGTTATGGAACAGCTTGAGTTGGTTTGTCTTTCTAAATGAATAGCAAATGAACCACTTCAACTCCTGAAATTAAGCAGTTATTTTGATAGTCAATATACAAATGTTGGAAAACATATGTTCCATTTTACTTTTGAGTTACTTCATTAAAATTTTTGTATTGTGCAAACCCTTAACATTTTATATTCTGATCTCTTTTTTTTTTTTTCTAAACATGCTTTTTCCTGAAAGCATATTTCATCAATATGAATAAAAAGTACTCTCTTAGGAGTTAACAATTCAGTCTGCCTGGAACATTGAAGGTAACCTATTTTTAAATTAGTTCATGATTAACAACTTTTTGAACTTTAAGAAGCAGATTCATTTCTTCCTAAAACCTTACTTTTTGGAAGTAACTGGAAACAAATGTTTAATAAGCAATGAAGGTGGCTTAGTCAAATGCTAGTATGATGCGCAAGTGGCTGTTCATGCATCCCATGATATACATTGGCTACAGTCTGGTATCAGGCTTTTTCTTCCTAATTTAGTCCATTTTGTCTTGGATGTCTGAAAGAGCCTGTTGACTCCCATGTTCTTTAAAATGCTTGGACTTTCTGGTGGCTTGTATCAACTGTAATGAATACAGTAATTATGCAAATACAGATTTTGTTTGTGTGTGTGTATATATGCATATATTTATTTTGAAATTTGCCTGCTTTGGGAACTGGTAATACAATTGAAATGTATAAAAGCATACATTTGTGATTTAGAAACTGTGGCCTGTAGAAAAAGATTAGTCTTGACAAAACAGCATTGTCTATTGAGTCAATTAAGCATGTAGGTTTAGCTAGCTTGAGAACAAGCTCCAGCATGTGACAGTATAAATAGCACTCACATAACAAACATAGGCTTGATAAGTGGGCCATAATCCAGCCTGCCACTTCACTAGGTTTTCTGAGATCAACTCTACTGATGCAGAATTTGAGTCTTTTTGATGACTCTCTTAGGGTGCTACCACAACAGGCTCAAGGAGTGTTGGATTAAAAAAAGGTTAAGTAGGTCACACTCTCTGCACTTGGTTTCCTGGGTGCATGCTATTTTTCTATCTATACATATGTAGAAATGGGACCTTGTGTCCCAATTACTCAAAATCCTTTTGAGTAGTGCTGACTCTCCCAATCTGTCACAATCCTCATTAGCTTGAATACGTTCTAAACACCTAATCACTTTATCTGGTTTAAAAAAAAAAAAAAAAGTATTAACAGCTAGAAAAAATAAATACATGTATAGATTGTCCTGGCTCAGTTTTCTTAACAGAGCATCCTTCAAGCTAATGTCAGCGACTTCTAAGTAGTTTTCAACAGGAGATCAATGAATAACTCGTTGCCCTTTAGACAATAGTTGGTGGTGTTAAAATTGTGGCAAATGAAAGGATTGCTTCTCCGCAGTAAGCAGAGAAGGGTGTTGGGGGGGGAGGGGAAGCCCTGTCTTTGTAGTAGTTGGTGCCTTTTATGTCAGATCTAGCTTCACTGGTGTGGCTATGGTTCATTTCTGTCTTCTGCATTTTGGACTTGGCTATGTACTAAAACTATCTTTACTTTCTCCTTTCACCCCTCCTCCCAGTCCTGTTGTCCTCGGTGGAGAATTATCAGGGCTGGGTCTTGAGCATCAGCTCCAGGTGAGCATTCCCCTGGAATTTATTAAATGAAAAGGCAGCAGACATTCGAGTAGTTTTCAGTGTGAGACTCCTAATTTCAGATAGGATTCGTAGTGTGTCTAAATAGATTTTCCAGTTGCAAAGACAAAAGTATGAAGTCTTTTGTGAAATAGTACTTTGCAGTGTTACATGCTGCCAGCTTTGCCTTGTCCCTTCCCTACACCTCTAGAAGTCTTAACAGCTTTCTGTGGAGTATAACAAATGTGATCCCTGTTAAAAATAAGACTATTAAGAACAAAGCTACCCCTACATGTGTGATTTTAGTCTTGATTTAAAGTAGAGATCTCATCTGCCTTTCCACTAATTGTACAACAAATATGTAAGAGCAAAGTGGCCAACCTGCGCATTTTAAAACAATTTAAGTAACTGTGTTTTTGGCTATATTAGAAGAATTTCACAGTTCAAGATCAGAAATTCAGTGCATTTCAGAAGGATGACCTTCACCATTCAGACAGTCCAAGCTACCTAGTAGCAAACATTTTAGTGTGTGTTTTTGTTCTTGTCCATCTTCCTGTCTTTGTTGGAGAATATCTTTGTACTCTCATATGCCTTTAAATATAAAAACATTGTGGGGAAAAAAAGCATTTTGCAGTTAGTTATTAGTTGATCAAGTTAAACTGCATTGGTATGTATGAGGTTTTGGCTGGTGTGAACAATTAAATTGTGTTGAGATTGCTTTGATTCAGTTGTTCTGGTGTGAAAATCTTTAGGAGTTGCATTTTTTATATGATGTCAGAATTTACATTTTCAAGAAATACCATTTTTAAACATTGATACAATGTGAGGCTTACTGGTATTTATAGTCTGAAGACAAAAATTAAAACCTATTACTTTTTGAGTTAAAAACCTAACTTTGATGATGGAGGAGGTCAGATGTGGTACTTGACAGGTTGAGCCATGTTGCTGAAATAGAAATTGTGAATCTAGCTTGTTTTGATCTATATCCTTGTATTTGTCTGTATTCTTCCCCTCTCATCTTCAGTGTGGTCAATTTACATACTTTTTTTTAATTTGGAAATCATGAGTTTATTGAGCTCTTGGTTACATCATAAATGATACAGTTAAAAGAAACCTAAAATACTTAATGTTTAAGTTTTTTGCCATACTTGAAACACTTTTCAATTCAAATTTTGAGAAAGAGAGGTATAGAGGCAGCTTTTAGTTATTTTTCCCCTAGTTTTAACTTTCTCTACAAAAGACAGTAGCTCTGGACATCTTTCTATTGTACGGTTTCAGTGTTTATGTATGCACTTGGTACTACATGTTCTTGGCAGATTTTTATCTTGCCCGAGTCTTGTATGAGGGAAGCACTCAAGTGTATTCTTAAAGTGTCCTTTGGAAGAGGGTTATTTTCAGTAGCTGTCTTGGAAGTTGCATCTGCATTACATACAGCAAAAAGAAGGGATTGGTTACAGTGTGCCTGTTCCTTGGCCCAGTTGTGTCACCATTAAAGAATTACTGCAATATGAACCTTTAACATAAAAACTTACAAAAACATAGTCCTAAGTTTTAGCCTTCTCCCATGTTACAGGTTTGCGTGGGGTCCTGGTCTTGCTGCTCATGAAGGTTTTGTTTTTGTTTATTGGTTTCTTTGGTTGCTTTTGATACTCTTGGATATTTTAAGTATTTTTTCTTCTTCTAACCTGTGGTATCTGTAAGAACACAAGAGTTGCAGTAAGGCATTGTTGCTCTACCTTTTCCAGATGTTGAATTTAATTCTTAAGATAGGGTGGGTTAATGAAGTCATGAAGTGCCTCTTAGAAAGTGTGATTACGTCAGCAGAGCCCCCAATGTGGATTCAGTAGGTGAGGACAAAAGAAAGTTTCCTGCCAAAGTAGTTTTAACATCTGAGTAACAAAGGCAAAACCAGGACAAGTGCTCTAATCTTGGCACAGTGGATGCCATGGATGAGGCTTTTGCCTGCATAGCAACATCAGCCAGGAACATCAGACACGAATTTTTGTCGTGTACTGAGGTGATCAAAGATGTGCCTGCCAGCAAAATAGCATGTGGTAAGCTTTTTGCTGCTCTTGACTCAATTCTTTCTCCTCTGAGGTGTTATTGTCATGGTATGTTTGGAGGATAAGCAATCTGTTTCAGGTAATGTGGTGACAATGTCTTATACTGGCCAGCTCACAAAAGGTGTTGTGTGAGTGTCATTTGTATGGGAGCTGAAGAATGCTGGTGTTCGGAAGATGTTAGGTGCACTGGCCTTCGCGCCTTCTCTCAAAGAGCCTTGAGAGGTTTGGCAAGGTTTGCAGGGAGAGGTAGTATCTCTTATTACACCAGCTAAAAATTAGGCAAGTGTTGGACGTAAAGGCCCTCCTACAGAAGAGGTGAAGAGAAGTTTAGCATTGTTTTTATGCGTTTTTTTTTTAAAGTTTCTCCAATTATTATTAATGATGATTAGGTGCAGCTGTTATAAAACTTTTGGTTTCTTTTATGGGATGGCTGTCATAAGGATTTCTCCGTTTTGTGCTGCTGCTGCTGCGTTTGAATCTGGACTCATTGATGAGGCAGTTTTGGAGGCCCTTTGCCTGTACCTTGTCTTGCTAAATGTTTTCACATGCTAGCAGATCAAAGTAACTGTGTCAAAATCCCGCTTACGCTTCTGCACTTCTGTATGAACTGTGACGTTCCCTCTTATTTAATGTTACTTTATTGGTTTTGGCGTAGTTTTTTTAGGATTTTGGCACTGTCAGTTATTTATTGCTGTCTCCAGTGCAAGAGGGGTCATATTCCTACAGGCTTTGTGAATAGAAGTGACCAGGTAATGAGAGGAACCCTGTTGATTTTTCCTAGGAAAAGAAGGCTGTAGTATGAGCCTGTCTGTAACTGGATGTTGTAGAGTCTTGAGAGTACTTAAACAATGAGACTGAAATACCTAGGTAGCGGTGCTGTACAACTTGACTAGTTCTAGAAGTACTTTTGATGCCTGGTATCATAATGAACCCCAAATAACTGCAGCGGTAGGTTCAGCATCAAACACACTGATTGCTGAGTTTTAACTGGCTACACCTGTCCAAGCATGGGCACTGGAGGAGGGAACATGATATCTACAGCTATATGAAAGGAAAGAGCCTGGCTTGATTTCCAAGGTGGTAAGAAGGCTTTTTAAGCAATGCTGAGAGTTGGACAGATTTATTTGTAAAATGGGTAAATCTGATATGAAATCAGGGCCCAAAACTATAAACTCTCAAAAAGCTCCTTTTTCAGAATATGACTGCTGTTTTAAGGTGCTACATAAGACAGTTCAATCTTCTTTCACGTAGTTCTTATCAAAATTGTCTTCCTTATTCTTTCTTTGTTTTTTAACCTAGAGATTGCAAGTATCAATTTCCTCCCTGCCTTCGACCCTCTTCTTTTCAAGCAGTTTAGATAAGTGAATTTTGTGGCATGTTTGTTCAAGTCTGTTCGGGTTATTCTACAGATTTTTCTACTAGAAGGGGTTTGCTGCTGCATTTTAGTTTTGGCTGTTGGTGTTTTTGCTTCGGCATCATTAATCTGAACCAGTGCAGACTCTGGGGATAAGCCCACTCTGTCTCTGAAAACCAGTGTTCGTACTGGTATAGCACACAATACTTTAAAAGGTTTCTTTTTCTATTCTGGCTGCAGAATGAGTCCTCACTGGATGTTCTTGTCCTACCTGCAAGGGATGCAGGAACAGTTTACCAAAGAAAAGAATGTAGTGAAACAGAACAGTATTACAGAAAGACGACATACTGGTCTTTGCTTAGAGTAGTTTTAAAACAAGAGAGAGTATTGGTTTGGAAGATGCTAGGCAGCCTCTGAAAATTAAAGTGTATAGGCTGTGCATGTGAAAGATCAAGTTAGATGATGATAGTCATCTTGGCCAACCTGAAGTTCTGATAACTTTGCAGATATTTTCTGATGTTTGATATTGATGTTCGGTTTTGAAGATCTTTTTCAGTTTTATCAGTATCAGTTTTATGGCACTTATCTCTACTTAGACCAACATTGCCTGTGTTTCTTCAGAGTAGACACTTCAAAGTGTCTAGAGCTTTCATTATATATAGGTTAAATTTTTGATATTTAAGAAAAAAAACTAAATAGTAGCAGTTGGTTCTGGATTGGTGGGAACTGAATTTATAGAAAGTGGGGAGTGTATTTGATCTACGATTTGATATGTACCTGTTGTTTTGATGGGTACTCCAAAGTATCTTCATTTCTTAACTTTAGGACCTAAATGTAGCGGGGGAGTGGTGCCTATGTATAAGCTTTCATATATTCTATACAATCTAAAAAAATGTCTCTGGTGAGATACTGCTCAGGAGCTGGAAGGTGCCACTAATATGAATCTTGATTAGTCGGCTTTATTTCAGTCTTCATTAAGAGGGTGCGACCTGTGGGTTCCAGTTGATTAAATCCAGGGATGGGGAAAGTAAACATCTTAAGAAATAACTTTTTTCCAGATCAAGACAGACCAATAAGCATTTATCTGTGTTCTAAGAAAAAGCAAACTCATTAATTGATTTTTCTTTTTCTTGTGAGGTTCAGTTAAGAAGAAGAAGAAAAAAAAAGTGCACGCTGAAACTTTTCTTGTTTTTTTCAGAAATAGATCAAATGTTTTAGAACGCTAGATTTTCAGGCTGCTCGGAAAAGTAGGACTTTGGGTGTTTTTATTGACTGTCTCTGCTTAGAAATTCTTTCCTCCCCCACCACGTTCTTTCATATTTAGTTTCCATAACCAATGTACTATTGTGAAGGAGGGGAAATGCAGGGTAACTGCAGGGAAGCCAGCCAATCACTCCAGCATCAGAGCAGACTCCAGGGCTTGTGGAGCTAACCTTTGTGACCTTCACAAGGGGCCTCTCCGAGGAGAGCCATTTTTCCTGCCTTGTAATGGTAAAGAAAAACTTGGCAACTGCTTTGATCAGCAAAGCAAAAACAAGGAGAGCAAGGAGCAAATGGGCAGCTTTGTGCACAAAACTGCTAAGTCAGTGCTTGCTTTCTCTGCGCTGGGAACAGCGTTACCACCTTAAATAGAACACACGCATGCACACACGCACGCATGTTTTTCTGGGGTCTTGGGATATCTTTGTTGCATAGTTTTAGAAAATACTTCTGTTCAAAAGTAAAGGGAAATCTTGTTTATTACACATGATAGTGGAGTGAAAGTGTTTCATCTAATCGTTTGCAATGCGAGAGTGAAGTAACTTTCCCTTTCCTGTGTTTTGTGGCAGGATTTTCAAAAGAGAAGAAGCAATTGCAGAACAATTTTTTTCTTTTTTAATGGTTCCAGTACTGAGAGATGGACACTTCTTGTATGCAGCTGGCATATATTTTTGCTATGAGATTTATTGCTTTCCTGCTCATGGTTGTGTTTTTGTGTTTGGAATTGATGTCTATAACGGATTTGAAACTCCTAGTGAAAGGAACAGTGGTCTTGTTTTCACAAATATATAAGGTTTTGTTTTGACCCGTAGAGCTAAAGAATTCAGTTTTTACATTGCCAAAATTTTATACCACCTTTTAGCATCCCTTCTCCTTCCTCATGTTCTTTCTACTGTTCTTGTCCACCGACCTTCAGTTGCAGCTGTATCCTTCTGTTATAGTTCCTAGTCTCTCTGATAAGCCCTGTTCCTCCTCTGTGACAGCTTTGTGCTTTGCAAATGCAGTTAATTCCCTCACCTGGGCTTAAGGACTCTCCATTCTTCCTCTGCCCAAGTGTAGGAGAGGTTTCCTACTATTTTTATGCAGTATTCCATTCCAGTTAGTCAGCCCCCAAGTTTGCTCTCCCAGTACAATATATTTCTGCCTAGACAGTCGACCCTGAGTTCTTTCACTCTCTGCAAGAATTCTCCCTGCAGTTTGTAAACTTGCAGGTTTCTGCCTCCTCCTTCCTTTGCTATTTCAGCTTTGCTTCATGGAACTTGGTTCCTTAAGAAATGTTGATATTACCAGAATGCCAGATTCCTGTGCAAGTCATGTTTCCTCTTTTAGACTTCCACCATTCACTTTCTCTTGATGTTTCATCCTTTCCTCTGCCACTCCCAAATTAATCACTCCTAGTACTGTGCCTAAGACCTTTAAAGTGATTGTTTGTTCTCTCTTACATGCCTGAAAGTAAATCTCCAAACATTATCATCTCCACAGTTATGGAGCCAGGTAAGCTGTATTTTCAGATATGCATTGTTTTGAAGTAGTGCCCTTAAATTTTTATAAAAGTACAGACATTTAAATGCAGTCTTGTTGTGTCAGAAAATACCTACAGGTTTTCACTAATTAAATAACTTACTAGGTCCTTGCACAGTTCTAGATAGGATGTAAATCTCTTTTCCAAGTAGACAATTTATTTTTGTGCAAATTGTTCGTTAGCAGTTTTCTCCTGCAGGATATCCATTAGTCTGAGATGTATAGTGATTTTTTTTTTTCAGATAAGATGTTTAATATCTGAAAGATATGTAGATATCTGAAAGATATAAGATATCCAAGAAAGTAATTAACTTAAAATCCCTCATCACCAATGAATTTCTAAATAAAATGTAGTTCTAGGTGTATTTGTAAGTAAAATGTAGTTGAGTGACTCCACTGGCAGATTTAGTTGTCTTGTGTGTACTAATAGTGTAATAGTGTGATGTGGTTTCACTGCAGTTACTGTATTTAGGGGACAAACCCCACTCCTGGAATAGCTGCCTAGTACCTTTCCCTTTGAGTGCACTGACAAAGTGAGGGGAGAGCAGTTCCTGGTCAGTCCTGGGAGCAGGAGGAGCAGGCCTCCTCTCTGGGCCCTCCTCCTCCTCCTCTCATGTGGAGGCTGCGTTGGCGGCAGCAGCAGCTTCCAGCCAGCCCTGTGCATGCTCCAGCACAGAAGGTGGTATTTGGCTGTTCGGATGATGCTTGCTGTCCAAGCAGCTGTTCGCTATAGCAAAGGTATGAGAGCTTCCAGATAGGCTGCTAGCTTACAGGACTGCACTGTAGTCAAGGCCCGTTCCGTTCGGCAGATAAGACTGAAATACTGAAGAACTCTGAATATAAGGAGTCAAGTCAGAGGTCGGGAGAAATGGAGCACAAAGGAATGAGGACTGTGAAACAGAGCCCACTCAATCCAGGGCCTTGTCTGCGAGGTCCTAGTTCCATAATGCTTATTTTGTCTGTCTGCGGTGGTGTATTTCTGCCCTTGTGATGCTGCTTTTT